>NT_176554.1:2267751-2343104 GCF_000188095.3 Bombus impatiens | reverse complement strand
GACGCCTTGCCTCCGCTCGACGCGGGCAGTCGAAGGCGAGATTTGAGACGATGATCGATCAAGGAGTGACGCGGCCAGTGAATAGTCCATGGGCATCGCCTTTGCACGTCGTACCAAAGAAAAACGGAGGCCTACGACACCGCGGCGACCGCGTGTCGAACGCCTGCATCGTATCGACAGGTATCCACCGCCGCATATCGAGGATGTCGCGCAACATCTGCACGAGTTTGACAACAAGCGGCCGACGCTTTACCCCGCATCGAAACGACAAACCCGCGGATGCCGAACTTTCGCAACCGCGCACGAAAACGACGAGCGAAGTCGTACAACCGTATGTACAACAAAAGAAAGAAAGACTTCGTAAAGCAATTTCAACAAATATAAAAACGTTATCACTGGTAGGGAGGTGATGTAGCGGCACGTGAGTTAGAGGACAATCATGTTGTTGTTTTGCCTCGGAGTTTCAAGATCGTTAGGATACGCGTAATGTAAGAACAAATAAACTCCGAGCAAAACAATGTCGCCGCTACGTGCAACCATCGGACAAAAACGAATTTGACTCTTCCAACTCTCCCACGACCAGTATAAATAAACGGACGCGATCGCAAGGAAATGAGTTACAGTCGGTTGTCGATCAGTTATCAACGAATTATCAGCGATCTAATTAACGAATCATTAGCGATTCTATTTTACCACTTATACACTGTCTTAGCGAATCGGTTAGTACTAGCGTCTTTGCCAACATCATCTGAAACGGTGAGCGAATGAGTCGTTACAGTGAGCCGCTATAGTGGCGCATCGTAATACAAGATTACATTCGCGAAAGCCACTATGGTGGCGCATCGCACTTAAGTGGTTAAGTCGCAGAGCGACTAGAATTACGAATAATGATAATAATAGAAAAAATATAAGACATGTGATATAATACTCGTTACAAATTTCCGTGGTAAGCGTTCGAATACCTTCGTCAATCACCGTATCTAACGAATGAAATAACTTTGCCATGCCACAAAGTTCCTTTTCGTTAATGCGTCAAAAATTCAAACATTTCTGAAGCAAGCGTGGCTTTTTTATTCGCTTTAGTCCTTTACGGAGTTTTCGTCGAATGTAATTAATTTCCAGTGTATGCTGCCGCTTCGCTCCGCGCGATATACTAATTGCAAGTATGCATATTTTAAGATAGTTCACAACGACTCACCCAACGCATTTGGCTAGACCATTCGAGCTTCAACAGCCGCTGAAGGATGCCGCTATCCCGTAGCAGAAGAATGCTACGAAGGATAAGTCACCGATAAAGAGAGAAGAAAGAACGACGCAACGCTATATTTGACTCACTTGGTGTCGATAATGCCACGATAAGGACTGTGACTCGGGACTGCCATGGCTATCGTAGTCTGCATTATCGCATCCAGAGGTTCTACCGCGCACTCGACTTTCCCTTGCAGCACGGTGGCCATATTATCCAGCGTCATGAAAGCGTATTTCTTCTCCTGACAAACACGATTCAAGCCGTCGAAATAGTTTACCGGCAGATCAAGTTCCCTGGCCAACAGCTCCTCGAACATGACCGTGAGCACGGTGTCACTGGTGTTCTATTTGTGCCCGAGAAAAACCAGCGAAATATTTTCAGAGTAAATTGCGAAACTACTCGTACCTTTGTAAATTGTTGAATCCGACGATCGTAATATTCTTTGACGATATACATTTAAAGGTTTATCAACAGGAATATTGTTTGGCTTTCGATCGATATATCGTTTATTGAAATATATCGATTCGTTGTAATTAAGCTGCGAATTTTTCCGCACTTATAAACAAATTTTAACGCGCAAAAACATATAGAGTGCTAAATGAAATATGCAGTTTCCCAGGGAAACTTTTAATTATAATATTTGAAGGATGAAGCAAATCTCTCAATTAGATCGCGTTTCTTTAGGTACGCCTATAACATTGTGAATTTTCTAGAAAAATTTATTTATAATAGATCATATGCAGTACGAATAGGAAATCGTTGCAAATCTATGTCGCAAAGAGTATTGATCGTTCGAATTGAATAATTGGAACGCGTCGTAGTTGGCGGCGGATGGTGGACGTAGAAGTACGATCTCTTACCTGGAAGAAACTGTAATCGGCCGAATCACCAACCACGGCAAATCGATAGGTACCATCTTTCAGCAAACCCTCCATCGTGGTAAATGGCATCACGAACGTCTTTATGGCCAAGAAGCTGATTAGCGCTGCCGAATAAGCTGCAAGCACCACCACGCCTGTCAAGTGAACGTTCAGATGCACCAGTCGCGTGGGATCCAAAGGAGACGGTTCCATGCCTGTTCGCAAATTCGAAATTAGGTCTCCCTGTCCTTCGACATTACCAAAGTATTTAAACTAGACCGCTAGACTACCGATTCTTATGCAAATTCATTTTTTCGGGAATATAGTTGGAAGAGTATAAGCCGGCACCGTTTAATTTAGCTTGTAGCGGAAACGGTTTCGTATATACATTCGTGTGCAACGAAGCAAATACTTTTGAACTTAGTAAATAGTTCAATAAAAACAAGTTTAACTTAGTTTAATAAAAATTAACTCGTAGATTTCCTTAGGTGGCTTCTTCGCTCGTAACTGACGCGCCAAATTTGCCAAATTCGATTGGCCTCTCACTCACCCTGTCCGCAGAACGCACCAAATACGTAGAAGAGAATCTCGGATAAGGTGGACCTGGAATTGGGCCTGAGATCAACCGGAAACCAATTCACTTTTCTCGAGAGAACATCGATCCCGGTGATCGTCAGCGCCACTACCACGACGGTCAGACCGATTGCGTTCCAAACGTTGAATGCAAATGGTGCCAAGTACGTGTTCCATTTCACTGCTGTTGTGTCCGGTCTCCTGATGTATGCGCGGCATCTGAATGAAAAGGAGGCAAGAAGAAGGCAAGCAAGAGATACGTCTGATCCGATACGTTGCATGCGGTAAGTTGTTAGAGAAATTGCACGATTGATTTCTTGGATCTGTTGCTTGCAGGCGGAGGTAAAAAATGACTGTTAATGACCATCAGGTTGCAGACTTTTACGCGAATGCAGATGAGCGAATAAACTATAGTAATAGCAATAATAGAAGAAAGCTGCTGACTCTTAACTTACTTGGTCGAGTAGACGGGAGTGGTAAATTTAATGGCCTCCAATCTGTCGGACGACATCATCAGCTCGGTTGCCGCGAGATCTGCCTTGTCTTCTACCAACATTCTGATCGAACCTGTCCACGTGCCGTTTGGTAATCGGGTACCCCATGAGCTAGCCTCCATATAGGTAAACCTGAGACCCTCGGTGTCGCGCGAGTCATTTAAAAGAGACATAAAAAATTATGCAAATGAATACTACTCTTTCTCGTTTGTACGTGTATTAAGTCTTATATCGAAGTATACTCTTTTTTATTTGTGTATTAACTCTCCGTAGATCGACGCTTTGGAACATGCGGCGAACGATTTCGTAAATTACAGCAGTCGCGTACAAATGGACCTAGGACCTCATTGAGATTAGTCGAATTATTTGAATTCGAACGACTTAAAATTCAAGCGACGACCAAAGTAAATTACAGATTCATAGCGGTAAAGTGGGGTTGTCAAGCCGCTTGGATTCGAGTAGCTTGCTTGATCATGCTCTGAACGTCAGACGAAGCTCAATTTAAATCTTCGAGAGTCACCTTCCTCGCGAAGTTGTCGACGAATCGAGCCCGATATCGCGATCTTCGTGCACGATGGACTGTCTGTTTGACAAACGAGAAAGGGTAAGAGAAAGAAGAGGAGGAAGAAGAAGAAGAAGAAGGGCTACGGAATCGTCCAACGCGGAGAGCATGCTACGAGGCTTCGCATCGAAATGTCTAGAACCCGTTAGCTCAAGGAGAAGTTCCTTACCGTACGTAGTTAGATGCGCTTAAAATTAAAGAAAAATTGGTTTAACCATTTTTCACAACATAACACGAGAAAATCTTGAGTAGAGATAACAGTAACTTTACATCTGATATTTACTACTTACTCGTTGTTACTGGACTGCAAATGTTTATGTAATATTTCTGTCAGAATTATTCTTCATTCTTTTTATTCGTTCCTAAATTTATTTCAGCTACGGAAATTTATTTTGCCCACTAAATGTCGTATAATAGATGCGCGATGGTGTTACGCAGCACAACCGCGACTCCGCGGCGATATTTTTACGAAAGATATCGACGAAGCGGTGACGGCCGGAAGAGAGAATGGTTCGAAGAGAGATCGGCCGCTAATCAAGACGAATACTTTCGGAAGGAAACGGCCAGGCAGCTGAGAGAACTTCGACGTGCCCTCAAGAGGAAAGCCGAGCAAGAAGATGACGCGACGACTGTCAGAAAGAAAAAGACTAGAAGGCACGACGTAGCATGCTCTTGCGACGAGGACGAAGATACGAACTTGAAAACATGAACGAAAGCAAACCGATGGCAACGCTTGATCAATGATCACACGGTACAATGGTTCGCGAACGCTTAAGAAACCTTTTTTGAATGTATTAACGATGCGTGTCGTACGAAACGTAACGTCTCGTTAGGAGGGAGGCGTCTCTCCCTGAAAAAGAAGATTCTTAGTTCCAATTTTCTAAATATTACGTGTATTGTAATTTAAATTTGTTTCGATGAAAGTAATAGTAGTATAAGATATTCTATTAACAATATCCATCCTTAAAATAATTTTCCATTAGAAAATTCGAACGTGATACCAGTTTCCCAAAATATGTAACAGCAGCTCTCCTATAATCAGCCTATACTCATAAAAATTTTCTACGATAATTGAATTGAATCTCACTGTATATCGTAATCGGTATAGTTTCTGTAAACGCTATACTAACGTGCAATTCATTCCTTCTTGCAGCAGTTGAATCACTTC
Source organism: Bombus impatiens (assembly GCF_000188095.3). Classification (NCBI taxonomy): domain Eukaryota; kingdom Metazoa; phylum Arthropoda; class Insecta; order Hymenoptera; family Apidae; genus Bombus; species Bombus impatiens. The sequence continues at coordinate 2,338,198 of NT_176554.1, read as the reverse complement.
ACCGAAGAAACCGCCGATCCTAGAAGGCTGACCAGCTTTATTGCGAATGATCCGCGAAACTGGAGGATCCTGCCAGTAAAACGGTTCGTCAATAGCGATCGATAGCTCCTCGGATATTTCTGTTCTTATGTAAGTATCGAGACGCTTGCAGAAAGCAAGTAGCGGTGTTAGATTAAATTAAGTCAACAAAGTACAATGCCTGGCGAAAGAAAGTTTACAAAGTGAGTACAGAAAGACACCATAATTTTACAAACTGGATTTCTATTTGATAAGAGCGGTAAATTAATATAACGTAGTATATATCCTCATGTACAATACATGATTGTATATATATACAAAATTTGTATATGCCACGGAATAGCTGACTATTAGCAATACGATAAAAAGCTTTTAACGCGATAATTACTGAAATCCATACGGTATCAGTTTTAAACTTTCTTTTACCTGTGTACGAACGATCGCGGTAACTCACGTGAACGGAAACCACTCGTATGTTGCGTCCATTTAGATCGTTTCTACGTTGATATAATCCAAGCTGAGGTCCCTGGAATCCTTCTCTCGCATTCCACTCGCCAAACTTCATCGATCTCAGATTATCCTCCTTGCTGATTTGGTACACGTCCCGGACAATCTCACCTGTTCCCTTCGAATCTCTCTGAGTCACCATCAGAATGCAGTCAAATGGTACGTAGACGTTCGACAAAAATTCGTCGAATCTAGTGCCGTCCCTCAGGAACAGCAACCACGTCGGATAAGACATCGTGATCCATTTGGAAACCTGTTATCGTTTCGTTTGGATTCGTCGACGATCTCCGTTTCTTTTCTCTGGTATTTCCTCTTACCTGTCTTTATTTTTACTCACCGAAATGAATTGCTCCCTGATCTCGTCGAGGTCGTTTAATAACACGAACAACGGCCTTTTGATGTGATGATAAGTCTTTCCTACCTGAAACGAGATACGATAGCCGATTGAGTTACGTCACAAGACATTAAATAGCGAATATTGAGGCTCACGAACGAGCGAACACATTGACTCTAAAAAGCTGATCAGTGTTGAGGTTTTTGAATTCATTGAAAGATACAAGACGAGTGTCTTTCTTTTTCTTTTTTTTTTTTTTTAAATATTTTTCGGCAAATGATTGAAAATATACGTTTTGATAGCAGATGTAACAGAAATGCAAGAAATCGTTCGTTCCGAATTTGTCCTCCTTTTATTGTCTTTTTACTGGACTATAGTCAACAAATTGAGAACTTGATCGCAACATCGCGTCGCTGATATACGTAGCACAGAATACCGGAATATTTCTAAATACGGAATCCGTCGAATCCGACATTTCTTGGTAAACTTACTCGATCCTTGAACATGCTAAAATCCATAATCACAGTCCGGATGTTCAGAGATCCACTTAAGTACCTTTGGAGCGCCAACAGTCCTTCCATATCTTCCAATCCTAAAACGATCATCCACGGTTCCATCTTCAACGTTACGTTCTTACATTCATTGAAACATCACCGGCTCACCTTTCTTCTCTATCACGTTCATCGTGCCGTGAAAAAGTATGATGCAGGTGTTGTTGAAGTGATCGTGAACACCCTTGATCAAACTCTCGTAGACTTTGAGCGGTCGTATCAAAACAGGTTCAGCGTCTGCCAAAGACGCGGAGAGGCACGTGCTTCTTGAGACGCACAGTAGCAGCAAGGTCGCACAAAATTCCCGTCTGAACCGAAGCATGGTCACCTCCTTCGTTAATAATTTTCTAGCAGCCGAAAGAGCGTAAGTGAAAATTGTTAGTTTTTCGGAGAAGCTTTCCAACGCGAAGCCATTATATTAAATTTCCAACATATTGGGTTGACAACTAAGAGATTGCGGACTTTGTCAATACCACCTAATGACAAAATCTGGAAAACGATCTGGAATTGGTTTCGGGAATATTTCTCGCTGCGTTGACACTGACTATGCATGCGACTTTACTATCGAATGAACACTTAGCTTTGGAATCCCACGGGTAAAAAAGCAGGATAGGAGCGAAATTGAAATTGACTCGTGCCGTTAGAATCATAAGCAAAAGACAACGACGTAGAAAAATAGCAGCTTACTTAGTACTTATCCTGTCGGCCAAAATCTAGCTGATATCCCTTTGCCCACGCACCAGAGAATTGTCTCGTACACGACAAAGTTCGTCGACGGTCGATTAATATCACGACTATTACTCACTCGTTCGCGGCTGTCACGCGACTGATTCTACCTTCCCGATTTCCAAGTCTGAACGTACCTACGTCCATCTAAATTAAACTAGATAGTGATGTATGAAATTGCTCGATCATACGAGAGCGGAACGTCGAAGATAGCGAAGCACGTTACGCGTCTTGTCAGGAAATTGACGGTTGGTCGATCGAATCGCATCAGATACGCTCGATTAATCCGCGTCCTCCTCTTCTTCCGATGCGATAGTTGCCTAGACCGTTGCGTCCACCAAAGCACAACAAAGTTACATAGAAATCGATCGCAATGGCGTGGATCGAAACGGTCGTTTCTGACGATACGTCAGAGTCAGCGACTCTTCCAATTCTGATACTCCGCTCTGTAGCATCTTCGCGCGATCAAAGTTTAAGTGTCGCTTACTGTACACTGTCGCACACGAGTATCCGGAGATTTGTAGTGTTTGGTAAAATTTTATCAAATCCGGTACTCGGAGTATTTGGCAAATTTGCGATAATAATACGATAATATCTATCAAGTTTTTAAACCGCCGATTAATCAATGACTACGGGTAGCACTTGCTATCTTCTTACGGAAATTATACATTTAAATTCCGTTAGAAAAGACGAAAAAGTCAGACTTGGGAAGCGTGTGTAATAATACTGAAGAAAACTGGCACGAAATTGTTAATAAATATCGGTTAAGTTCTATATATAGTTGCGACGATCACTTTCCTCTTTCCTTGCAAACTTATAATCTAATCACGTCGAAGAAGAGCGACTGTCTGGATACTCTTATAGCATATTTTATTCTGTTCAAGTTGGTTCTCATTTACTTACGATGTTTGACCAGCTTCGCAAACACTGGTTTTCCCATAACCAGCGTTTTCGTGATTCTCGTTCAGGAGAAAGAAATCCAAAGGAGTCCCACGTAAATATTCCCACGTGAATGATACATCTCGTAGAAAAAAGAGAAAAAAGATCGATCGACTTTGTCCATGACTCTTTTCATTCCTTTACGTTTCGTTCCGACCGCGGCAGGCATGAATTATAGCGAAGGTAAATTTCAAAATCGTGCAGCATCGAAAAAGATGTCTAACGCGAGAGACAAAAACGTTGGCACAGTGGCAGCGTAAAAATGAGAGGAGCAATATTCTCTACGTATCTAAATATACTCAACCACGCACGTACGTATGATATCTAGATCCTACAAGTTTATGAAGAAATGTCGAGTATTTTATAACACTGTGATAAACTATTTCTCTGCATTCTAAAAACTGGACTTGACGAAAAATTTCTTCTCAAAAAATTCAGTCACGATACACGATTATTGGGCACGATAATCGATCGTTGAATCTATAACAATGAAATCCGGAAACTTTTTACCTGCATCCTTAATCATTGATAAGAGGTAAACGACGAAGAATGCGGAGTACGACTCTAAATGACGTTGCCGAATCCGGTGCGATACCGAACACGAGCAGGAAATGGCAACTCGTGATAGAAACTATTCGTGTAAAAATAAACAACAAATTGCAAGAATTTTTCTTTGTGAAAATTCGAAATGATGCGATAATGTCGGATATAATTGCCACGGCTCGCAATCACCCCACCCGCTCCTCCTACATTTCGTTGTGTAGTTCGAGGTGAGTCAAGCAAGAGGGTTGGCATTTGGCGATAAGCGTCGATTTGCACGCGATAAACAGCAATAAATAATACTGAAAAATATTCGACTGACGCAATTTTCCGTTAGGCGATTTCATCGCGTGACACGTAAAAAGCATGCAAGGTTGTAAATTAGCATCGATAACGAGTCAAATGACAGTTTGACCGTGTTGGGAAGTCGATAAAGGGTATAAGCCGATCGCGATTCCGATGGTCGACCAAAAGTCAGAGACCAAGTTTCCAACAACCGTGATCCACATCGAACTTGCGCTATGAACACCGTTACGATCGTCTTACTGTTGTCGATGTGCTTTTGCGCACTGTGTGGGGCTACTCCTGCCGTTTCTTCTCTCGATCAAGGTAAAAAACGGCTACGATCGATCGATCCGCTGCTACACAATCTTGCGCCATTGAATAATATCTTATCATTACCGAAACTTTATAAGTCGGTAGCTACAAGACATTAGTATTAATAAATTCCCTCTTACTATTGTAATAGTAAGTCTGGCAATGAAATATTAAAGGCAAAGTTTACGAGTCACGAGTTATCTTGTGTCATCTATCGGACTACGAATTAAATACAACTATTGCGAATACGTTTTTTTCTCTGTTTAAGGCCATTAACAACTACATACTTTTACATTGATAGACTTCTTTATTCGTTCGTTTATTTATTCTGTCTTATCAATCTTAGTTCGTATTCACGCTTGTTACGCGGCGCCCGGCTTTTCAACGTTGACGCTTTTAAAACTGACTTTCAATTTTCTGATTCTATCGCTGGAATACGTGCTCTTGTAAATGAATTTATCCACCGATCGTCTTGACTTGTTTTCCGCTCCCATTGACAATCGCGGATAACCTGCTTCGAGAGTAATTCATTTTCGATGCAATTCCTTATACAGGGTGGTTGGTAACTGCGGAACCAACGGTACAAGCAGAAAGGGGGTGATTCTACGCGAAAAAAGAAGACGGAAATATAGAATAACAATTTTTCGTTCGAGGCTTTGTTTTCGAGAAAATCGACTTTGAATTTTCGCTCGGTACGCCTGCACTTTATCGCGTCTCGTTATAACGGATGTCAGTGTAGATTTTTAAAAAATTTTAAAAATTAAAAAAAAATTTTATTCTATATTTTCGACTTCTTTTTTCGCGTAGAATCACCCCCTTCTCGCTTGTACCACCAGTTACCAACCACCCTGTATAAATACCGGTGTGAAATCGTAAAATTGTGAAAGAGAATTTCGTAATCCGGCATATACTTCGTCTATTTACTGATATTAGGTACGTTGATAAATTGCCAAGTTACAAGACTCCATATCGCGTCACAGATGTGTGTTACGTTACGTCTATAAATTATAGACTTCTCTTTTACAATTTCCCAACTTTTTATCACATAGCTTGTAACTGTCGTTAACTTTACTCGTAAACTTTCCTCCTTTTTACTCATAGCACACTTATCACTTTTATTCATGGTTTACGAATACCGGTAACTTGCAACTGCTGTGACTCGTGAAATTTTGCTAATGACGTTAACGTGAATCTTCGATTGCGCAAGAGGCACGTGTTCAAGGGTAGTGCAATTTTGTTAACGGGATCACGTTCCAGTTGGACTTATTCCGAGCAACGAGGTTGATACAAAGTTGCAGCGCATCGCGCGGCAGTCTTCTACATCCGACTTCATCGAAGAAACCGTATCGAGACTTGTTAATATTCCGGCCAACCTAACGACCAACATCATAAAGTTTATCCTTTCGATCATCTCCAGGATCAGATCAACGTTTCTCTCGTGGATCGGAAACATCGAATCGTTCCTCGAAAACCCTTTAACGCTGCTCGATAACAGTCGGAATTCTAATCAGAGACGACGAAGATCAAACGTGTCGAATGGCCTATCAGATTTAATAAGTGATTTGCCGAACTTGCTACATTTACCGGTAAGCTATTTGCAAGAAACGACAAGCTCGATCGGAGATTCTGTTGTTGAGAAAATCAAACTTATCGCAAAAGCTATAATAAAATTGGCATGGGACTTTATAAGCAAGCGACTATTACCCTGGCTTCGCGAAGTGCTCATCAAAGTCCAGCACTCAGATATTTTGCCATCCTTTTTGAACGAAGCGATCGGAAATGTCGATTCTATTTATTCCCTTTTGCGCCTGTTCACTGAAATCACCTCGAATAGTTCATGAGTCTCGCGTGGCATCGTGATATAATTTTGGCTCGAGAGGCTGGTCGACATTATCTTCTTGATTTTAACGCTAGAGTCGTCAAAGAAGTCGTAACGTTTGGTATTTAAGACTTTCTCTTTCTACTTTTATCTCTTCCTTTTTTCTTTTTGTTTATTAAACGTTTGTATCTAATGGTGTTTAACTTTATCGAGACAAAGATATGAAACTGTACGAGCAAGTGTACTTACTTCGTTTGTCACGTTCATTTAATCTTAGTTAACTGTTGCGTAATATGTTTAGATACATGTTATATGTTGATAATACGCTCTAGTGTGAAGAGAGGAAAATACAAAATTCCGGGCGCAAGACGCGTAAGAGGAGAAGCTTCGAAAAAAATTTATTATTATTATTATTTATTTCATCGTAATGTTTTTGTATGGGAATTTTTAATTTGCGTGTTGATATGCGTGCGAGGGAAACAAGATTTCTCCGTCAATTTTTCTATCGTGGTATATCAAACAGGGAAAAAGACAGTGACGACCCGAATACCCAGACGTACGTTCGAGAACTGTTTCTCGATAATCGATACGGATAGGATCGATTTATTAATTGTTATAACAGAGTTTATATGTATAATAAAGTGAGCGACAACAAATTTTTAGCCGCTGTCATTACACTTGGTTCGGAAGGATGGAAAAAAGATAAAAATTCCTAAAACTTCTTATAAATGTTACGTTCCACGTTGTGAAATATATATTTAATCTTCTACACAGCATAATTTATATATCCTTGTTTTTCCTCTTATCAGTCATTGCGCTTCTTTCACCATCTTTATCTTTCTCGTTTTACGATCGTCTTGCGAAAACGCTTGCAACCAGAACAGCAACAAGTGTAAAGAATAACAGGAGAAATCTTCTCCATTGTTAAGGAGTGCGGGTGCAAGATACGTTCGCCAATTACGTGCCTATACGATTACCAGCAAAATCGGTGCTACAAATGCAATGCGGGACATTTGGCATGCAATCGATTCTTTCGCCATTCTTTTTTTTTTTTTTTCTTGTTTGCTATTTTCTTGGAAACAGATATCAGTTACCTAGGCTTTAAACTTACACGATGGTTAGATGAAACATTCGTCCGGATATTTCGTGAACGTTCTAAATCGTCTTTTCCATGGAGCTGATCTGTAACGTCGAGACAAAACGCAACGTGCTAACAGTAGATGCGAGCCTCTTTTCGCGACGTATCGGTTCATTGATCGTTCGTCACGAGACTCGGTTAGGGATTAAACCGCGTATTCCAGGAAAAGCAGAATGACGCGAGTAAACAACGAAATCGAGCGCGTGTAAAATCACTGTTACGTAAGTCGAAGGACGCGTCTAATCGTGCATCGCGTCATCGTACTATTCGCCGCGACTCGCCTCTTTCCCGCAGCTCTTTGCTGCTCGTACACGAAGCGCGAAAACCATGAAATCGTCAGTGAAATGCACACGATCTAACGTCAGCTTCATCTTCCAGCTCTTCAACGTCACAGCGTTCTCCATTCACCGGAAATGAGCAAATTTTATTCGCCGTACGATAACCGTCTGCCGATAGCTCGCTGTCGCATAGTCGGTTTCGCGTATTCTATTTATAAAATTCGTCAAGTCGTAAGCCTTTGAGTCATAGAATTTCCATAACCTCGCGTATACCGCTAATTACACGCGAATTGCCCACGGTATGTGGTGGAGCGATAAGCACCGATGCACCGGGATGCGCCGCGTCGCGACCAAGCCTTTGTCGTTGATGACCGTAAGCGTCCGTGAACGCGCCCGCCCATCCGAAGTCACGTTTCAACGCCAACCACGGCCGTTAATTCGCACGTCTGGTTCGGCGAATCGCGCGTCAAATGCACGCAGGACACACGACAATTGTACGATTAGGAATCTACGTATAGATGGACTGCGTGTTTAGTCAGCACGATGAAAAATAAAAGTATGGTATTTCGTAGTTTATACAATATCGTATTAAATCGTATTAGTCGAAGCTCGTTTCAACGACACTCGATTCGCGTGTCTTACAATCCATCGAACATCCGTTTACGAGTTTACATGTTATCGCGTTACAACATACCGCGATTATTCGTTTGTGGACCATCGCGAGCGCGCGGGCGGACGTGCACGAGCTCGTTCCTATTCGTTTCTCGCCACAATGCAGGTGAACGCGTACGCGCCTCTACCAGCGTGCATCAGTTGCTCGCGAAATTGCAGTTGGGTCGCGTCTTTTCCAAACCGAATCCCTAAACCGACCAGTCGTTCGCAGATACTCGTTCGATGACGATCGTCGCGGCAATGGGTCGTTTACCGCGTTAATCGATTGCGATTCCGCTACTTTGCAGCTTCTTTCGATCATTATCCTCGTTCAGGATCGATTCGAGTAACTCGCGACTCCTTCGTCAATGTCGCTATCGTTCGGTCGGCTTCAAATATTCTGTCAAATTTCTCTCGTATAAATATTCGTAATTTACATGACTCATGCTCCATTAAAACTTCATTTATCTGAACTTCTTCCGTTTAGCGACAAACACGGTCATTAGCGATGGTTATCTGACCTCGTCGAGAAACAAACAATTTATATGTAATAATTGAAGTTGGCGTAATAGGTGCTCGCAAATTTTCCTCGTTATTTATTATTTTTGGTGACGTAGTAGCAGCAGCTCAGCAACGTTCCGATACGCGAATGAATCAGCCGGCAAATCATTCGCTCGAACGAGCTTCGACTAAAATTTCGTTGCGATAAGTGGAATTCGTTGTTCGAATAAAATAAATGCAACTCTACCGGTTAGCAAACCGAGAGCAAAGGGTTAAATATCCGCTTGAAATCGGATTACTTGCACTCGAGCAACTTAGATTCAAGCAACTTGACGAATTTGAACGAGACTTAACAAGAACCATGACTTACTACGACTCGTAAGCGATCGGATTTTCCCGGGCAAACGTTTGAACTTTCGTCCCAATTATTTTTTATCCGACTCGACTCAGGGTGGTTACGTAAGCGAAGCTGATACATCGTCGTGTACACGACCGCGTGCGAGGCAACGTTCGCGAAAATCCTTGGCACGATATCGAAGCTCGCGGACCGATCGCGCGCCTGCGCTGCTTGCGCCATGCGATCGATAGACGAGCGATAAACATGACGGCGATCGCTCGTCTTCTCGCGGGGATCGTGATACTCGGCTTTATCACGAGAACAGGTAAAAATAATCTAAAATTTCGTATGCAGACCGTTTCACCGAGTCGACTGGTCTGCCTCTGGTTGCAGAGGGCCGCTGTTCGCACAACAGTTGGGAGAAAATCGCTGGCGTTAAACCGGAAACCATCGACGCGCAAACGGTTCTCTTTAGCGCGGTCAACTCAAACGGAATAACGAAAAGTTGCTTCGAAAGGTAGGCGCGAATCTTACCCCTTTCGCTGTGCAGTAAAACGAGGAGAAATTCAAGATGAACTGTTTAGAGAATAATTTCTTACGAATCTCTTAGGTTTTTTGCTATATGTAATACGAATTGATATATCGTGGTAGATAATAAAAAATATATACAGCTTACGGTGTATATTCGCTTCTCATAGAACGTCGAATATGATATAATAAAATAAAATCGTCGGTTTTATTTTACTCTAGTAAATGTTTATTTTTAAATACTACATTTTACATGTTCCTATTCTGTGTATCATACGTTGCCAACTACTTTGGCAATATTTTGTCCGATCGCAAGATAAATCGCTCAGTCCGTCAAACAAACGTCCGTTGATTCGAATGATCCTATCTTCCTGTAAAAATCAAGTAGCAGTAACAACCAGTGAAAATGTCGGAAAAGGTAAACGAAATACGTTTCTTTGACCAACGTCTTCCTTCGAACTTCAGATGCAAACGCGTAAACTGCACCGCGTTCGTCATAGACTTTGGTAGAAGCGTCTGCTACAGCGTGCGAATAGAGGACGACGAACTGGTACCCGAACCGAATTCCATCTTTTACCACCGAGTTTGCGTGAAAGGTAAGTTGAAACCGAACTGTTTGTATCATTTTTTAAACTATTAAATTATTCTTGTTCGTCGTCAGTGCCGGTAAGCTGCGCGAGACGAAAACTTTGGCAGGTGGAGAGAAGTCCAGGAGCGGTGTTCATCGATTCCAGCGCATTCCATCTATCCGATCCGATCACGAGGAACCAATGTTACGAGAAATGCATAGAGACAGGTAAGCGCGCTAGATCGGATCGAGATCGATCGAGTTGACTCGTTGGAGATTTCCTTGCAGGAAGAAGCTGCGAGTCCGCTCAATTTCGGACTTCGAAACCCCTTTCGATCGACAAAACAGCGTTCGGACGATGCTCTCTCTCGTTGTACGAACGAGGAACCAGACCAAGAGCGTACAGGGCGTCCATGTACAGAGACGAGTATCTCAGAGATCAATGTCGAAATCTGTGTGAGTAGCAACTTTCTAGTAACTTGCAGAAACTTGGAAAACCGATCAGTCGACCGGTCGTAACCGAATCGGACACAATGGTCGATAACGAAGAAACTCTGTGTTACAGCCAGAGACGAGTATTGCTCGTACGCGGAATTCCAAAATGTCTCGTTACCGTACTCTGACGTCGCTTTGATGGACCTTGACGAGAAGCAGGTAAATTTTTGGTACTTTATACGCTATTGAAAACAACGATTTTATAGCATGCATAAATATTGAATCGTAGTCATAACCGACTTATCAATTTATTTTCATGCATATCTTGTCACATTGAAATCTTCGAAATAAACGTCTCTAACCATAGGAACGACAGGTCGATCTATCAAACCTATAAGACTTCTCTTCGCTCCTGTTCATTTAGCTCATGCAACAGAGTCGCCGATAGCGTTAATCCTCTAATTCCGCTTTGTATGTCTCGTATGTGTTCCTGTTGTTTCCTTGTAATTTCGTTCGACGATCGAATCGACGCAGTGCGAGAAAAGATGCGACTCGAGCGTGGATGGTTTTATCTGTCGAGGATACACGTTTGCCAATTCGTCGGGTCAACCACTTTGCCTACTGCACTCGGAAGACACCACCAGTCTAGGAGTTAGCTCGTTGATCGACGCGACGAACGTGGTCTACAGAGAGCGAGAACCTTGTTTAGATCGTAAGTGATCTTGTCTTTAGATTTAAAAACGAATCATGCGGCACGATAGATTTCACGCTCGATGTTTCTCGTGGTCAGTGAAGGTGCGGTGCAACGATTCGACGATGACGGTCGAGTTGAAAACGAGCGACCCCTTCTTTGGCCGGCTCTACTCGAACGGATACGCGGATACCTGCGGCGCTCAGGGTACAGGCAGTAATCGAACAATATTGACGTTACCTATTCCACCCGTTGACCAGATTCGCGAGGGTACCCTTCGTTGCGGATTGCACCCTGCCTTTTCCGTCGACGATCAAAATCGGTAAGATATCATAGACGAAAGCAATATAGCACAATCGTTAAGTCAGCGAGCGATTAGAGTTTACGTGGTTCGAACATCGAAAGATTAATTGGAGGAAATCTTGAAGGAGTAAATAGTTGGAGCATCTTTTACAAATTTCAAGCTTCCTTTCTGTTTCTCGTGTTTCTGATTTCTCGGGAAACTATCGCGTCGCGAACTTTACAGTTTGCCTTTTAACGTCTACCCTGAAGACGTGACAAAACATTAGCGCAAAAAGGTAACTCGTAACCGGATCGTCCGCCAAAGAACCAAAAGCATTGTAACAAAAACGAAAGAAAAAACGATATTGTCATTCGTAGAACGCGACCGTTGGTTTGGGCAACGATCGTCGTACAATTCAATCCGATCGTTCAACGACTCGGCGATCAAGCAGTCAGGGTTGGATGCTCGTTAAACGATCGAGCACCTCCGCAACCAAAAAACGTCACCGTTCAATCTAGTTTCAGCTTTCTCGATCCAAAGTGAGTATCCATGTCTTCGTCTTTTATACCCGCGATACGCCATTTTCCATTTTCCATTTCCTATATCATTTAGCGCAGGAGTGCCGCCGATCTCTTCAACGATCGTCAACGCGTCCTCGCAAGCGCCGATAGTCACCATGAGGATATTAGACGAGAACTCGGCAGTCGCTATGGTCACGCATTTAGGTCAGAAGCTCACTCTGAAGATTCAATTGAGTCCACCAGATGGTAATGGAATGCTTTTACAGTAATCTTCGTTTCCTTATCTTTCTACACGCTCCAAATATAATTAAACTTAAAATAGCTTTTAAACTAATCAGTGGCAATTCTCTTTATCGTTTTTCGACGCAAAATATTCCAAGTGATCGATGTACGTTTAAAAGATATAGATACGCTCCTCCTAAAAGTTTATGTAAATCTTTTCCATACGTCGTTGAAAACATACGAAAGAACTGTACTTGTAGAATCTTAGAGCAGATCTTACGTCTTTTTCATTTAACAGTCGCTCTAACCCTAACCAGAAAACAGATACAACCTGTTCCAATGGCAACGATTATTCTGTACATGTAATTTCCTACAATTTATGGCTCGTAGGTCCTTATGACATTACCGCCGGACACTTAGTAGCGAGCAGCGCTTCCGGCGATGCCTCGTATCTGCTACTGGACGAACTCGGATGTCCCACCGATCCAACCACCTTTCCCGCTCTCTCCAAGGATCCAGTCGATGGTCGTTCATTAATCGCAACTTTTACAGCCTTCAAGTTCCCCAATAGTCAACGAGTCCGTTTCAACGTACTCGTCCGATTCTGCTTGGACAAGTGCATACCGGTTAGTGAAATGCACAGTCGCATTTATCGCTACGACCCTTTTCCCTCGACGGTAGGAATATGGCGAACGTGTAAATGAATACATTAAGGGACAAGAGAACATCAATCGATTTAATCGCAACTAAGATCGTATGTCTGCATCTTTATTAGTTCGAAAGCGCTTTACAGTGAAAATAGCTTGATTTAAAAAAAATTGAATTACTAAAATTCTTACAAATTGACGTTTCAAATTTCTAGTTGCAAGCTTACTCAATAAACTGTTACTTAAGATCTTAACTGTTACTTAAGATTATGTAAAAGTAGCATTAGTTCTAAATCTACGTGTTATGCTTCTGAAACTGTTCTTACAAATTCGCAAACTACGGTTTCGAAAGTTTCAGAAGGTTTTCGCGTTCTTGCAAGCCTATTCGATTTAATATTAATTTAACGTCGTTGCGTACGTCCTTCCCGCCAAGAATACGTTCGCGATCGTCCCACGATGGTCGATTCACCGTGTGATACGCGTTACAGACCAACTGCAACGGCGATAAACCTTCTTACGGAAAAAAGAAACGAGCTAGCGAGTCTTGGAGTACGCAGGCAACCTACCACGCCGAAACAACGCCAACGTCCAAGGACGAAACTCCGGACGAGTTATCGCTGGAACTCTCCATAATCGTTCAAAATTCCGTCGCGTCTTCGGCCGATCGTTTATCTTCGAGGGAGAACTCGTCCCCTGATACCGTGCTAATCGCCGGAGGAAGTGAGTTTCGCAAACTTTTGTAATCTCCAAACCAACTGGAAACTTTTCTTTTTATTTCGCGACCGACTTTCCTCGCTTATTACTTCTGTTCTATCTTGCCCTTAGATTCTGTGGACGGACTGCTCTGCGTCGACGCTAGTCTCGCTTTGAGTCTACTGATCTTCTTGTTGATCGTCCAAATAACGCTTATCGTTGGCTGTCTATTGACCGTGGCACAATACAGAAGAACGGCCATACGAGCGGAAGAAGACAGAGCCAATATCTTAGCCAGGCATCTCTACGGCATTCACGGAGGGAACTTGGACGTAGCGCGGAGAGTCAGATGGGCTGATCACAATCTTTCCTCCTTGTCTCGCGACTGACTCAATCTGATTGCGTTGCCCGCATAGCTACATTTCTTCCCCCCTCTCTTTGTCATTGACACGTTTTCAATCGGTTTCTTTTTACGATGACTGAACGGATGGCAGGAAAGGAGATGGTAGGAGATCCTCGCGTGAGACGCGCGGCAAGGCCGCGGATTGTTTTCAACCAAAACTTGTATTAAAGAAGGAACAACGATGAATAGACAATTACGTAACTATGCGGTAAACTAGTTTTATGTGAGTAGCATTCGCGTATCGATATTGTTGATCGGTAGTACGCAGTCATTAAGTCATCTATCCTCTTATCTTCGTAGTCCTGCATTTTCCGTAGTGTGTTAGCGTAACATCTGCGACAAAGAACAAACGCGTTTCATTGATAAGTTTTAGATAGACAGGGAACGAGATGGAGACTTAAACGCGTTCGTAGATTATACGATACTTATCGATCTTGAACATAATCTTAACGAATAAGATCGCCGCTACATAGTATAATACAGTTTTCCTTGTAATACGCGTTATAACGCGTCGGTATTAATGCCATTTTGTAATTACAAAATGACCGTAACGCTCGTTAACCGCGTGTATTACGAGGAAAATGAAATTCTCGTTTCAAACGTAACAAGTAGATTGCGGAAGTTTATGCAAAGTGCATACTTTCGCGAAGCGATAAGCAAAGTAAAGCGAAACTTCGATAGGAGTATCAATATCTTTCGTCGAATTAAAGCATCTGAAAAATTATTTTCTATTTTGCTGTCACATTCCGTATTTAACTTATCTGTCCTGCATGTAATTCGCTTACATCTTGAACATATTTTTCGTATTCACCTGCATATCGTAGTTGTCTAAACTTCCGCAATTTAGTCATAAATATTCCGTGACGTATGGACTAACATCGATCATTCCTTACCTTTTCCACATGCCGATGCGCAGCTTAATTGTCCTGGATTGGAGTACTCAACACCGTCCGAGCCGCATACCGGATTGTATTCGCTCGTCGTCTGAAAATTTTATCGCTCCTTCTCATTTATTGCTACGAATCGCGTTTTACTTTTCAGCTTCCGAACCCATGAGAATAGAGGACAGGATTTTCTATAAGCGTTAGTCGCGTGTGCCCAGACGTACGACGTTCTCCTTAATTCAAGTGCTATTCTTCTTCGTTCAATTTCAAATATTTATATCCTACTTGTGTACGATACAATTTATAACACATTGACTGCGGATGACACTACGTCGATGTCATGGTCTGGTAGCTCTTAAAAGCGGAAAATACCACGTCACGATCGTCAGCACGTGTTAAGGAAACAAAGATTTCAGTCACGCTGAGCAACCCCGCGACGTCAGTTCCGCAATCAACGTCAACGAAAGATAAAAGATACGAGAACTGTAAACATCTGGATATATTTCGAAAAATGAAAAAATACTATACAAAACGTTTCAACTAAGAAGAACAGCGTGGCTCTGGATTCTTCCGATCGAAACGTGAGTATCTGACTCGATGCTTATAGGAAATCTCGCCTTTACACAGCGTCACGAGTGGATGCGTCATTTGCAAGTTCGGCAAGTTATAGACCAAGTTATAAACCAGTATGACCGGTATAACGAATAAATAGCCATGACCTTCGACACGTTTTTAACAAACCTGCGCGATAAGTTAGAAGAAAGGAAGAAAAAGATCGAAAATTTCAAGGACTTTCACGACTCACCAGACACGTAGCTATACACCGGTTGTATCGAGAGTCGAAGGAGGCATCCTCCGTGGTCGTCGAAGGTGTTGCAGAACTAGTGGTAGTTGCCGCGGTTGCGACGTTTCTACCGTCTGCAGGTCCGTCGAAAACGAATCCGTCCACCGAGAACGTACTGGGTATCGTTTGAATCTCGACTTTGCCACCAGCCAGACCATCGTTCTTTGTACGACAGCAACGATTAATTAATTCAGGATCCAATTGATAAAACGTATAAAACGTTTCGACGATTAAGCGATTTCGATTATCCTTACCTGTGGAAATGCGATCACGCTTCTGCCCGAGGCGATAGCTACACACAACATGCATTTCCATCGTTAGAACGTAAATCGATCCTTTATACAAATCTCTACGATCCACTTATTTCGCGAGACATACTCACCTAACACTAGACAAAATTGCCACATTTTGGTTGATCGTGCACCTCCTTTTCTCTATCGTAAATTTACGCGAATACACGGATAAACGCACTTTACAGATTCTTCTCCTTTCTTTTCCGATCTTTATATTCTTGATACACGTTCGGTTGACACACCAAGATCGAGAGTTTACTGAACGGAAAGAAGTCGTCCGCGTACTTTTATAGCCGAGTCGAACGAGCCAACCAGAGAGAATTGTCGATTAATCTTAAAAGTCCTCGCGCGAACTACTTAATACATGCAAATACTGGGTTTTCCTGTTCGGTCACTATTCTGTGCACTGTTCGGTTTCTTCTTCTTTTTTTAACGCCTTCGAAAATAACAACACAGGAAGTAATAAAAGACCATTTCTAGAATTGCTAATTTATGCTTCTCTCTTATCCCCTTCTTTGTTATCTTATTATGCAGAACAAAGATATTGCAGAAATAATACGTCTTCGTTGCGTGTCTCGTATATATTATACAAGTTATACATTATAAATACATAATGAATTGCCTAGTTCGGAAGTCTCACTTTCCGTGAGATTTATTCAAGGCTAGTGACGAGTATTTCGTATTAAAGATACTCTTTCGGTATGAATCAATTAAATCAAGACAAAATCTCGAATCACGTTTAATAATCATTAATTACAAAAATAAGAAGGTATAAAATTGTGTTTCTTAGTTTTCAATAAGATAATTTATTCACACATTTTAACAATATACAATTTATCTGTTTACATATTTGCATAAGTTACAATGACGTCTAAATATCAGATTAGGATTTCTTTCAACGTAAACATGATATAATCTCTAACTAGAATTTATACAAATTCTTCTATTATACATTTATATAATATGTATACATCCGAATATCTCAATTTTACGGTGTGTACGCAAAAGCGTGCACAGAATACAGAATTGCCACAAATATGTTCTAAGTGCAATTGCAATTTTACAATTACGTACGAAAACCATCAACACCGATATATATTATATAGATACCGACGAAGTTTGGATCGTACCGGTAAAAAATGCTTAATACTTAGGATCAATATGCACTCGCTATTACTCATGGTTCTTTTAGAAACCATCCATCTCGTTTAAAGAGATTTTCTTTTCTCTAATTTTCTAATTTAATTTCTCTAATTTTCTTTATACTACTTTAATATTTTACAAAACAATCTACACTTTTCCTCCCACATTTTTCTCTTGTTATCGTGTTTAATAATGTTTACACGTTATCAAAGTAAAGCATGTGTATTTAAAGGAATTAGAAATTAGGAATTTAGAAATTTTTTCGGAAATATACACGCATAGCGATATTGCCACGTTCGCGCAATTTAGCATAGTCAATAATTGCGATCTTTAAAAATGTTGTTCCGTCTATCACAAAAATATTTTAAATGAATCTTAAAAATTAAATATGTGTTGGCAGTTAATAGGAATGACAACGTGGAAATATTATACAGAGTCACTGCAGTAAAGTGGTTCAAACAAAAACTTCTTTTCACCTCCCTTGCTTCATCGACGGACGAATCCTATTTAAACAACTATAAACATGAATATTGACAATGCTAAACAATTACCAACGATTTCATACTATTCGCTCGGTCGATTTGCAAGAATTATCTTTCGGTTCCATTTCGAAACTGTTTTAATTTTCACCGTTTCTGTTCCCCAAATACTTTAAATCGTTGTTCACATCAATAATATCGCTTTATTTACGACTGTTCAGATTGGTACGCAGCATAAATCGTTCCAGCTTTTTTCTTTGCCAAATCTTTTGCCTTTTTAGCAGCGTCCTTTACTTTTTCCGCTCTACCCTGTAACGAATGTTGAAAATCTTCCGCGAGACTAGTCCTTGCCCCAGCTCCTTCATCGACCTGAAATAAAAAGAAAGAAACATGTAAATATAAATTTTTTCCTTTCCAGGCTTGGATTATGTACGTTGTTCTTACTAGATGAGCAAAACCCATTTGGGAAAGTGTCGGATTCATATACTGTGCTGTTTGTGGAAACATATGTGCTAGGACATAATTAAACCCGTTATACATCAGAGTACAATGCTTTTTAAATCTATCCAATCCAAATGCTTGAATAGCTCTACCAAATCCAAATACTTGGCTGTCGATCCAAGCTGATCTTTTCGCAACTGTCCAATTAGGATTTTCTTCGCACACCTTATAAACAACTTTCTCCACAACAACCTGTGAAACAAGAAAAGCGTAATAAAAGTTAATTTCCAAGTAATCGCAATACAACAGCTCCCACAAACTTGCTATACCAAATTACCATGACTTTAGTGTAACCTAAATTTCTTGTATATGTTGTTAAAGTTTTCGTTTTGGGGTCCACTGTGACCTCTTCGACAATTTTTACAACATTTTTACTAATAAATCTCTCTCCCCATTTTGGTACTCTGCTAGTTTTTGTCAGAAGTCGTCTGGTATGTAATATGCCATCTTCAACCTTCCTTGATACAGTATCTTCCGTAAGTACATGGGTGCTGAAAAAATAATTTGAATTGTACTATTTCTTCTAAATATTTATCAATAAATAATAATGTAGTTTTACGTATTTCACAAATGCATTTGGAGTTTGATACCTACCTATTAGGATTTGGATATCTTTGCCAAAATCCACGTGCTACTTGATCCCAATTAAATTGGAAAATTGTATTACTTTCATAATACTTCATTTTGTTTACCAGTATAATTTGTACTGTCTAAACAGAATTATAACATTCAAACAATTTCATTGCAAATTGCAAACTTACTCATATGTCAACAATTTTTAATTTTAACTTGTTTCTTTTAATCCGAAATTGAACCAAATGAATACATATATGAATACACATATGAAAGTATATATGTATATAGGGAATTCTCTCCCTTTCAAAGAGGAGAAAAGAAATATACAAAAGTATACAAAAAATCAATTTGTTTAGAAATAAACTTTTGTAGTTCCACAAATTAATATCACAACATTAACATAACGCGAAAAAAATATAATATCACAGTAATAGAAATAATATTTCTTGTAGATGAATAAGAAATTCGAGGTTTATGCAATAGTATTAAGCCATTATTAAGGACACATGCATGTGTTGTATATACTATATTACATATGAAGAGCATAAAATTTGTAAAAAGAGCATAAAATTTGTATTTAAAAACGAAAGAAGATAAATATTTTATACACATGCATTAATATAATTTTATCAACTTAACACGAAAACGAATTAACTTTCATTAATTATCCGATCAAGCGAGAATGAAATTACATAACCCTTTCTGATATTTGAAAGCTTACTAAATAAAATTATTAAATTATCACTTGGATTTATCGAGATTTGTAATAATTCCAAAATATCACGAAATTACAAATATGCACGATAATTAAAATTTGTCTAAAGGATTACAAAAGTGCCTATACCAGAAAGATTAATCCACTCCGAAAGAATATTTTGATTTGAAACTTGATTTGTTGTGAACGTACAGCGCTTTTTTCTCGAAGACTATATTGGTACTTGTTTAAAAGTCTAAGCTAACACAAAATTCATAACATATTTATGTTACTTACATAGTTATTTTGTTAATAAATTACACTTTTTTCATATCCAATTGTCAGTTAAACGTTGTGTCATACTGAGTAACTCAGTAACTGGTAAACGACTTGTTCCGCCGTCGATATTATCGAACTGTGCCTTACCGTGTTCCAACATGTTTGTTCAAATTCACACACGTGCAAATGCATGCTTGCATATACACCAGGAGTCAGTATAGACAACTTAAAATAGACAAATGAACAAAGATAAACTGTTTGTTTAATTCCAGAAAACTTGGTCCACTGGAATTTCTATGAAAACACACGTATTTAAAGATAAATTATTCCATTTAAACACTCACTGTACGTAAAAAAATTTCAAAGAAAATGTTAAGCGATTGGTTATATACCATTTTTCAGTATGAAATGTGGTAAGACCGTAACAATTCACAACATCAACGGATTATGTTTTTGTTTTGTTGTGCTGGTAAATTAAAAATCAATTAATTACTATTTTCATGTTGTTTACAAACAACCAAGAGTTACGAGATTAGGCCGATCATCGTTGATAGTTTAAAAAATAAAAAGTTTAAAAATGCCTATAAAGACAAAGCAAATAAAAGGGATATTAATACCCATGGAGGAACAAGTAAGAAAAATATATCAGTTTTCTAACATCCCTATATTATTCAATTTTGTAAAGAGTAACAAAGTTTTAATGTGTTCCATATCTTAGGTAAATAAATTGAAAGAACTAATAAATGCCAACCCTGTTACTCCAAATGGTTCTATATCAGAAAGCTCGTCTCTCTTCGAACACTTGGAATGTTTGGGAGAAAAATTTGATACCTTGGTAAAAGGAGAAATTAGTGATTATGAAGAAATGGAATCAAAGATTATTAGTATTGTAGAAGAATTTTGTTCGCTAAAATATATGGATGAGTCTGTATGTCAAAGAACATTATACATGTTAGTTTATTGTCAACCATTATAAAAAAATTCCTTTTAGATTGAAAACATAGACAAAGAAATGGCAGTTCAAATTTTGTCCACTGTGTTAGATAAATTTAAATTAACTCTTGAAGGTCTAGAAAAATTAGAATGTTTGCCACTGAAACAAAGATTGACAGAATGCCTAGACTACATCAAGGAAATGGGTCAAGCCAATGAAATTGAACATTTTCAAAACATCAAGGTATAAAAGATACGGACACAAGACATTCTGTACTGTTTTCTGCAATTATCCTAATTATATTATATTAAATTACATTATCAGGAATTAGGCACTTCCATTCTGGAATTGCTTGGACCATTACAAATATATAAAAAAAGCTTAGTGTGTCAGTTGTTAGCTGATAAGATCAAACTATATTTGTGTCAGTTGTGTGCAGCATTTAAACTGTTAGTACAATTAGTACAAGAACAACACCGGCTAAATGCACCAATCTATGTAATAAAATGTTTTATGATCTCTACATTTTAAAAGCACACACAAGCTTACTCTAATAGGATACTTATGCTTTTATTCGCATAGAATTGCAAGAAATATGTCTGTGAAAGACTCTGCTTTTGCTTGAAGATGATAATAGAAATATTGGATACATCAGATTCATTACCTGAGGATGAAGCATTTGAACAAAAAAATCATTTTGTTTATAGGTAATCTAACTAAATAATTTCAATTGTTTTTAAGGAAACAGCGCTTTATATCTCTTTCATTTATTTTATTTTATATTTAGGATGGATTTGGTATTGGATATCTTGTCAGAGATTCCAAATAAATCACAAAAAGATCAAATATTGGAATGCAAAGACTTATGGCTTCGAATAGAAGATGTATTCTCGTGTGCGATGGCAATTGCACAGGTCTGCAAACCTTGCAATTTTAAAGCGATAACCGGAACGTGTCAGTCGATTATATCTGAATATGAAAATTTGAAGTTCCAATTAACGTCCGAATCATCTGATACTGCATTGAATAATTTGTTCATGAACAGTTTAAGCGACGCGCTTTATCGATTAGAACGTAAAATTAATGTGTCGGTATTGAATCTTGTTATGGAAGTTTT
The DNA here is from genome assembly GCF_000188095.3 of Bombus impatiens. Classification (NCBI taxonomy): domain Eukaryota; kingdom Metazoa; phylum Arthropoda; class Insecta; order Hymenoptera; family Apidae; genus Bombus; species Bombus impatiens. The sequence continues at coordinate 2,316,527 of NT_176554.1, read as the reverse complement.
CAGTGATCCCTTTCACGCTCTGAGAAAGCTTGTTACAATCTGTGGCAATTCATTAAGCGCTAAAAAACGATCTAAGAACGATTTATCCAATGCTATAGAGGATTTCGATCAAATTATAGACAAATCCATGCAAATTGGATTGTTTGCTATTGCCTCTTGCAAAGATAAAAATCGTAAGTCAAACTCTATTAATTAATACAAAATTCGCATCTGTGTCTTGTTAGTTATTCACCATTCTTTATGCTGTATTATCTAGGGATTAATCAAATACGAAACTGTTTGGCAAGTCTCGAATCTTTGGAAACAGAGTTGATTTCTGCCATTACTACTTTTTATTTGCATCCAGAGAGTAAAGAAATGCGAGAAAATGTAAAACTGTTAACTGGACAGTGGCAATTGGAAGTCAATAAGTTGCACGATGCGATTAATCTAATTATAGATTCGGGTGCTTACTGTCAGGTATTTTATGACAATGTCTATTCTATGCACATCAAAGATACATCTATACAAAATTTCCACGCCATTATCATTATTTTTAGGTAATATTAGACGATCTTCAGGATCGTATTTCCGTAATGACAAATTGTCTCGACAATAGGAAGCCTGTTACTCAAGCGCAAGTACAAAGTATTGTACTTCGATCCTTGTCGCTCTCCCGCCAAATAAGTATCACCATAAACGATATTGGAAGCGACATTATTGAAAGGCAAACAATAATGATGATTAGAGAATTAAAAGCTGGCAAGTATTTATTATGAAATCGTTAATTTATATTTTGTTATATGTAAACCCGTAATCGATTTTTTTTTTTTATTTTAAAGCAATATTCGAAGCTGATGCTGCCTCGAAAAGTCTGTTAGTGGATAACGCTACGGAACCACAGCAATTGCGAGTAATAAAAAGATGCGAATTAATTTTAAACGTAGTAAAACGATTACATCCCGCTTTAGTTGCTATTATGAATAATACAACATTGATGAATACAAGTTATGGAAAAAGCAGTAAGGGGCAAGGCGATACTATTCACGGTAGGTTATTCTATTTTTAATTACCAATTAATTGCACATAATATTTCGATATACGAATCTTTCCTTTTTTAGACGTGAGTAACAAATTGGCATCTACAATTTATGGATTATCTAATGATCATCATCATCAAAAACCTTTAGCCTATATAAGAACTCCTTATACAGGTAAGAATAGTATATTGTGTATCATTAATTCTTCTATATGCTTCGTTACTCTTTATTCGGTACATTTTTCTAGTGAGCAGTTGCAAAACACCCTTATCTATACAAACTGCGAATAGTATTTCTAAAACACAATTGAATTTATCATGTTTGATTCCTTATATCAAGAAAGGGCGCGAGATGCGCACCGAACGTTCGGTCATGTATAAAACACCACGCAAAAATGACTCTGTTGATCAATCCTTGACCGACATTAGGTTAAAACCACGTAGTTTGACTAGTATCAGACAGCATCTGTTTAGCAGGGACAGTGTTAGTTTTCATGATGATATCTGTTTGTCTGAGGAAACTATGAATCTAACAGGTAATGTTAGTGAGCACAAAAATATTTCAGTTTTGAATTATTGCGTGTTATAATTTTAATTGACCACTAATTGTTGACATAATAAAACTTTCAGGTATATTAGAAAGATTTGTATTTTCCTGTACAAATCTGTGCACAACCTCGTCGAAATTTCATCACGTAGAAAAAACGCAACATGATACGATCGCTGAAAAATCAGATAAAAAGTCTGTTAGACGTTTAACAGAATCGTTGGTTGAATGCATCGAAACGCAATCTGAGATTACAACTGGTAAAATGGATCAATGTTCTACGATCGGCGGAGGCGACGGGCCATCAATTGTGGATATATCGAAAAGTTACGATGATACTCAACATCCGAATAAAAGTACAGAAATAACACAAGAACGACTATTTGGAGATTAAATGTTGCCGTTATGATTTATGTTGGTGAAGGAGAACATTGATCTTCATTGAATTTGGAGTTTCAGTACATCGATTAGAAAATATAAACGTTCGCTGTTAAAATATAATACCTTAAAGTGGTTTCTATTAAACACAACAACAATACCTTCAGAGCGAGGAAATAAAAAAGAATGAGAAAGGGGGGAGATAAAGAATAGAGATTTTACTTATATCTATGTTCTATTTCAATTTTTTCATGAATTTTAAGATTTGTAAAATTTTCATTAATAAAGGAATGTTTTTGAATTAGCCTCCCCTCCACTTTAACTTCGATTATATTAATCAACTTTTCGATTGTCAATCAATCGCGTACTACGTGTATCGTATCGAATAAGTATATGCGATATATCGTATCTCGCTATTCTCGTTTGTGAAACTAGTGTGTGTATTTGTTGAAAGCAAATCGAGATATTCACGTGACTCCCATTTACATCAGTAAATTGGTTGCTCGGTGGGTTCAGCCCATTTTTAAAAGACATAGAAAATTTATTTATTACAAAGAAAATGGGAGCGTCAATAATACCACTGTTACTTTTTACGGCATTATGGGCTGTAGTAGGAATTGTTTTACCAATCTTTGTTCCAAGAGGTGCTAATCGTGGGTACGTGTTTTATTATATGTTGTATTATTATAAAAATTGTAGATGTTTAAAAATTGTTTCTGTTAAAAACAAAAGTGAAGTACTAGATTGTTTAATAATAACCTAAGTCTTCTTTCCTTGCAGGATCCTTCAGGTTATGCTTATGTTGACAGCATTTACATGTTGGTTATTGTAAGTTAACAAATGTCAAATGAAGCATTTAACTGAATTTTTTTATTAAATACCATGCAAATTATTATTTGTTCTTATAGCTGGTTATGTTGCTATATGGCTCAAATGAATCCTTTAATCGGACCAAAATTACCTAAAAATACGATTCTTATGATGGCACGAGAATGGGTAAACATGTTTTCCTATTACAATAATATTATTATACATGTACTTGCTATAAATTACACAGGACTAATAACCATAATTTTTTCTTGCACCAAATTTGTTACAGAGCCACGTTCAATTTAATCAATAGTAGAATAATCATAGGAGGAAAATGCATTTATTATGGGTATATCAAACTGTTTCTAAAAGTTTGTATAATTAGTGAATTGTATAATTACTACAATGAAAGTGAAACAAATTAGGCTTTTGTGTATATCGGAAGTTTTAAAAATGTAAATCAAGTATTAAAGGAAACATTCTGATAAATTAAATTAATATATATATATATATATATTTTATGACAATTGTATATTTTCATTTAGTGTAAAACATTGTTTTAGTATAATCTCATACTGTGAAAAGGACGATGTATATTATGTAACAGAGATAATAATAATAATAACAGCGCAACAACAATAATAAAATAATTCATGTTCGAATGAAATTCGTTACATATTACCTGTTCATTATTTGTGATTGTTTCATTTTATTTTTTTAACACGACCCTTGTCTCATCAAATTTTGTACTAATAAATAAGAGAATCGATATCCTACATAAAAATAAATTTGCATGTGTCTATAGATAAAAACCGCGCGCGCGCACGTAACAATGTCACGTTTGTGAATACGAAAGGTATGTAACTATATTACTTGTACATGCTCGTATGTGTGTAAGCGAGATATACATCTGCATACATGTGAGTCGTATTAAAGCAAAAGTGACAAGCAGTGACGTGATATCACTAAGAAAAACAATAATGGAGGCGTGTAATGTCGTTGAACGTGAAGTTGACAAGATTTTATTAAAATTTGGAGTGGTAAACGAACATGCAGAGACAGTACTGCAGGATCTAATAAATCATATCGAATCTTTAAAAAGAGAATTTACTCAAGGTAAAGTGAAAGCTCTCTCGCTACTTACAATGTCATCGTTCGTTGACAATCTATGAACAAAAAAATAACATTTTCTAAAAATTGTGGTAGTAGAAAGTGAAAATAGGACAAGAAGATTTTAATTTTCCTATGTGAATATGTAGATCTCAAAAAATGTAACCTGAAAGATATTTATATTATCCATTTTCCTCTTATATTGTTCTATCTAGTTCTAACCTCTTTTATCGTAACGGTTCGCTTACATTTTTGGATAATATTTCTACATAGTTTGAATTTACGAAGTATTGCACTCTAATCTCGTATTTATCATTAAACGTATATGATATCCCACTTAAAAGGATTGGATTTTTTGTTCACCAGCACCAGACAATCATGAATTAACCCCAGGACAAGTGCAAATATTAAAAGAGGCAATGAAAAAAGTTTGTGAAACTGTACATCGTTTAACCACAGAACACAGAGAGTTACATGGTTCTGTTTCAAAAGTAGGAAAAGCAATCGATAGAAATTTCACTGCAGACTTTGCAAGTACAAGCAGAGAAGATGTTTTCTCAGGTCCAGAAAAATCACATCTTTTAAATCAAGTTATTTGTCAGCATTTTTACCGTCATGGCATGTTGGATATTGCAGCAGAATTAGCAGCGGTAAGTCTATATAAATATCATATATACACATGTGTACACCATATAAATTTTTAACTATATACACAATGGATCTGTTGTTACAGGAAGCTGGAATTAAAACAGAAGAAGGTACAAAGGAGCCATTCACAGAATTAAATTATATATTGGATTGCTTAAAGCAAAGAAATTTGGAACCTGCGCTTGAATGGGCTAAAAGACATAGAGAAGCACTTCTAGCACAAGTACGCACAACATCATCCATTGCTACTGCTCAGATAACACTATTTTGGTGCAAATATATCTGACATTAAACATTATTTGTAGAATTCGTCTCTTGAGTTTAAGCTTCATAGGTTACATTTTATAAGACTGATTCAACAAGGACCTAGCAAACAAACTGAAGCAATAAATTATGCTCGTCAAAATCTTACGCAATACGTCGGTCGACATGGAAAAGAGGTGCAGGCATTAATGGGCACATTATTGTATTTACCAAATGGAATACAGTCCTCTCCTTACAGTCATTTGTTGGATCCTACTTTATGGCTAGATATTCACGATGTATTCACGAGAGAGGCTTGCACATTATTTGGTTTAAGCGTAGATAGTCCTCTTTCTGTATGGTATGTTTTTTCATAGTTTCTGATATCGTAAAACGCGTAAAGATAAATGCATAAATGATAGGAAAATCTGGCAACGTTATGTTCTAGCATTAATGCTGGTTGTACTGCGTTACCAACGCTTTTGAATATTAAGCAAGTTATGCAACAAAGGCAAGTAAATACCGTTTGGAATGGAAAAGATGAATTACCTGTAAGTAACTGGATAAATAAATGGAAAACAAATATTGCATTATTTAACCGATACTTTCCTCCGCAGATTGAAATAGACCTCGGCAAAGACGGTCGTTATCATTCTGTTTTCGCGTGTCCAATTCTGAGACAACAAAGTACAGAGAATAATCCGCCAATGAAATTAGTCTGTGGACACGTTATTTCAAGAGATGCGTTAAATAAACTTACTAACGCAAACAAGTATGTATTTTAATAATAAGGCGAATGTTAAATTAAAAGTTGAAACCACTTAGGAAAAACATAATAAAAGGCAAGAGGCTTTAATAGAATATAAATAAAAATTGAATTTTATTTTCCAGATTGAAATGTCCATATTGTCCAGTAGAACAAAATCCAGAAGACGCTAGACTTATTTACTTTTAGATTACTGTGATATAATAATGTGAACGATCTATAACGCTTAAGTCAACGGGAAGGACATACATATACTTAGATCAAATCATTGTATGCCGCGAATTTGGTAATCGTTATTTTTTATTTGGCTTAGTACACTTATTTCCGATCTTGTCGTCAAAACGTGAAAATAATATATTAGCACATTTTACCATGGAAAAGTGCTGAATATTTGGTAAATACTTTGGTGACGACAATCGACGCTGTTTTATTATTTTAGTGTCTTTTGAGAACTAAATATCTCAACGTAATTACGTATAAGTTGAAGTATGTTAATTGAATTGTAATTGTTTGAGAATGAAATATAAATATAAGTAAATATGCAAACATATATATATTTATATTTCATTCTCAAACAATTACAATTCAATTAACATATTATGTTGCACATCTTCACGTATACGCGAATACGATAATATGACTATAGTAGTATTAAGTAATATGTTTTTGTATATACTGCTGTTGAATGTTAATTATCAATTAAAGTTGTTTGTAATGATAGCTATCAATGAGAGATGATATGTGAGTTACATAAAAAGTCGATGTGTATTAACGCAACCATATTATAGTCTTTTCGTTTGTAATGTAGGATCTGATTCATCCGTCGAAAATTATTACATAGTCAGTCATCGATACGTGTTCTCTAACAAAATATTTTTCTACCCTGGATATCTAGAGAATAAATAAATTTAATATTGTGTATATATGTGTATGTATATTATATTATATGCACACATATAGATATATATATTTCTATCATAATGTATTGAAATGTACAATGCACCGTGACCAGAAAAAGATATTACCTAATCTAACACTCATAGAATATTCATGAAGTACTAATATTCTATTTTTAATTTTCCCAGACATGAACATATATATATGCAATGATTTTTCACGTTAAACACGTAAATGTTTATTTAAATACATATTATTGAACAACATACACATAAACATATCATGCGTTTCAACGACAAATAACGTCGAATAACACTCGATTCATTTGAAATAAGGTTGCCTCGTGTTTGTAGCGATCTTATGAGATAAAAATTCGAAATGTTTTGGAGCATCGCGTTCGGACATCGATATCGTTGAGCGAAAAACTGACGATTTTCAGAGTCGATTTGCGTGCGCGTTCTAATTCCCTTGCCATATAATATTCCTTTCGCAAATACATGCATTTTTACGTACTTCAAAAGTTCGATACAACTTTACATAAGTACACACACACGTACGCACACACAATACAATTGCATCGCTTATCAAGAATAAAAAATACCTTTCTCCTTCTTGAGTCTCGCTGTTTTTCGACGACTACACAGACAGATTAAATCGGACCCATACACCAGCTGGTTAAATATTATATGCATATATGTATATACGTTACAATGACAGAGGACAGGAGGAAGGAAAATGTATTGGTAATTTATTGGCTTATGCCTGCACGCAATGCCCGTTGGAGATAGAATTATGCACACTTAGATATATGTGAGACATCTGTTATTCGTTCTGGCTTCGTCTAAATTCAATGAAACTCACTTTCAACGACATTTAACAACCTGTCAAGCCCAAATGGATCAAGGACGCATTATTTATCAAAGAGAAGGTTTCATCAAACAACGATTAAAACGACCGTTTGTTTCCGCGATTTCGTGTGCCAAGAAACTTTCACGTTTCATGATATCGCTTATTGTCTGTTTGCAATAGCAGCAATCACTTTCAATTCATCCGACATGGAACGCTAAGACAAAATGTTGCAAAAGCGAGATAACATCAGATGAGTGTAATAATAGACCATAATTACTAGACTGTGGATTTTTATGTACTTATGCCAAATTTAAAGGTACAATAATGGACACAGTACATATAGCATATGAAGATATATAAAACATCGAAAGTAGGGCATTTGCTATGATATTTAGACAATAGAACCATTTAAGCTCGATTTTCTAACATGTACATATTCATAAAAATATGAATTTGCATAAATATCCGCAATCTAATAATTATACATCATGGTCGAAGTTCTATCGTACGCGACAGATCTTTCATGTTGGTTAAATCATAGTCTAGAAAAAGAAGAATATGGAAATGAAGAAGCTGGTAAATCGTTGTTGATTAATAATGAAGTTGACCCGTAAATGTTAACTACATTCTGTTATAATTGCTCCTTAAATACATACGTACGTTTTCTATATTTACAGAAATGTAAAGAATCCTTAACGAGAATATATGTTGCATTGTAACATTAATACAGATAATTTATAACGATATATCAATGCAAGGATGACAATTCGTACGTTTCTTTAACCTCTTTGGCTCGTTACACTCGGTTCTGGAAATCGTTCGAGATCTCGATCCACTTTTGTGAACACGATGCCCCTACTCTGTTACCTTTTCCTCTCGAGTACGCTCGGTCGTGGCAAACGTTCGCGATGAATTTGCAAATCGAATTGACTCGCGTTTCATATCGGGAGTAGGTCGGCGTTCGCGTAACAACGTAACGCAACCTCGAGAATTCACGGAATTCGCGGTGGAAAACTGTCTCTCTCTCTCTTGAATAGAATTCTATTCTATATATGCATATGTACTCCATATTATATTTCATCTCGTTGCAACCCTTCTGCTATATATATATTATTATATGTATATTAACATAATACATACTTTTGTACAGGTTCGGCAACATCATGAATTCAAACGTTCTACAACATTACTACAGAGATATATAATATTTTTCTTATCGGAAAATATGTATCACGAAATTCAATCGTGATAACCTCGCACTCGAGATTCATCTAACATGCAACGACACGATCCGTATTTTTGTTAATTTCCATACGCATTCGCAGTAGCTTAGAATCCAAACGTATTTATAATCATATAACTTTTGTTCGTAACGACATTATGCATTTTCCACGAGCAAACAACAATTATACAATGATCAACTCTAGCATATTTTGTAGCGATATAAGTAAACGATATATACGTTCTATGATATTTTTCTATAGATATGTCCTACCTATAGCTAATATATTATACGCGCGCGTGTATGTATGGATTGTATATTGTCTACATAGAATTATTAGAAGAAAAGAACGTGTTATATACGAGTTTGGTTCCTACGTTTCTATATTTTAATTCGTTTGATACCTATCACAAACACGCACAACGGACAAAAAGGAATCGACTTGATCGTCGGAAAGCATTACACGCACAGAAAAAGGAAGCACAAACATTTTCTTGTTAGAGTTTTCCGCCGCGAACTCACATAAAGTTTATCGTGTAATTTGCAAATTCGTTGAACGCTGTTGACTCATCCTTCGATAATTATAGTTTCATTTTGGTTTGAATATATTTCCTCCACGTCAGAGGAATATTTCTCTTTGGTTATTGGCGAATAATCTATCGTAGAGCACAACGAAAATACTCGTCAGCGGATCGATCTGACGAGTATCATGCATCGTGCGAAAGAACGTGTCGAAATTCGGTCTTTATCCTAACTCGTTAAACACAAACTCGCGAATCTCCAATCCTTAAGGCATTACATGCTTCGTAAGTATGCTTACGTAAAGGGTAATCAAACCACTTCTCATGGTCGATTCAATACTAATTCACAATTCGATCCAATGTAATTTCGAGAACTCTTCATCCTGCCTGCTCGCCATTATCGCATGGTTTCCCTGCAGCCATTCAGGGAATCCAAAGCAGGCGGTTCTCCGAGTAAATAATTTTCTTCTTTCTTTAGGAAATTGATACTCTTTGAAACATCGACAATGACTCGAGCGGTTGAAATTTCACACAGTTTGCGTTTTACGACAGGACAACATCCCAATCTTGGGCATCGTGCGTTTAAGCTACACACGTGTTCGTTATATCGATGTATTTTTGCCTCGGTGCCTCGATCAATTCGACGTAAGTGTAATTTATCGACGTTAGCTACGTGTCATCGACGTATACGATTCTCTTGAACGCACACACTTATTCTTACGATCTAATGTTACGTGTATATACAGATTGCGCTAGACAAAGGGATACATAATAATATTTTACCTATCTAGATTTCTCGGAACGTTATTAACATAGAGATTTTCCGTATTACATTTAACTCGTTGTTCCATCTTCAAGAATGTAGAGAACGAAATGCACGCCGCTATCCTGTGTTCAGAAATATCCGTCCATTTACTGTTCCTCTTCCTCATTCTGGTACGTTACGTAGCGCACAGACGACTTTTCGCCAATTATCAACGACTAGAAGGTAATACATCATCAATACGACGATCGAACAAGCTTTCAATTACGAATTTTTGAACAAATAGAAGCAAGAACTTTCGTCTTACCTTCTGTTCCTCTTTCGTTGGCGGCGCCCGCAAAAAGTACATCAGTGGGGCATAAATAAAGTTCAAAATGGCAATGCCAAATAACATCCATTCAAAGCCAATACTGTTGACTAACGTACCACTCAAAGCAGGTCCTGATAATGAACGATTAATAATCAGAATATTACAAGTATCACAACTTTTTTGAGATTTAATTAAAAATTAAAATTTCACTGAAAGAGTAAAAAGTTCGTCGCATGTTTAAAATTTGAACGCGAACGAATGTTTAAACGATGATTGGAATGGAAATCCGCGTGAATTAAAATATTTGAAGAACCCGCAAATTGGTGTTCTATCAGATTTAAAAAAAAATAAGAAATGAATAACAAGAAAGAGGTAATAGAGAATATTAATGTGCCATACAAATGGTCCGATTTGATTCCTGACAATGACACCACATTGGCGTCACGCACAAATTATTATTATTATTATTGTTATTAAAAATTATCGAAAAGATCGATAAGTTTAAAAAAAATCAGTCATAGCAGAACAATACGTGACATCGTTCCGCTGTCAACCTGTTAATCACGTATCTAGGTTATGAAATAAAAAAATGTAAAATGTGAAGTTAATCTAGTTATAAACCTAGCATTTGGCATTCGATGCCCCCAGACTATCAGTATATGTCATTATTTCAAGATTTTCAACTAGAAGGATCAATATGTATTGTCAATACAATATTGTCAATATTTATAGACAGATAATATCTTTGTTGAGAATCTTACAATATTGACAATATTATTGATTACGTTCAATTATCAAGCGGATTTTTCACATATGCACGTACCAACGGCAAAACCTAAACAAAACGCAACATCTCCGATAGCATATACACTTCCATAGACAGCGGTGTGTCGTATGTCGACTAAGTATCCCAATTCCGGCATCATCGAACTGTCCACCATTCCGATAGCAAATCCCAAGCCTGCGTTAGGTACGATCAGATGATGAATACTTTTAGCCAGCGGTATCTGTGAATGTGAGAAAACTATTCGTATCATTGTTTAAGAAAATAATAATAAAAAAAATGTCGTGCTCTATAGTTTGACGATGATTCATGTTGGTCCGTACAAATAAAATAAGAAAAAATGAAATACTTACGCACATCAAGCAAATGCCGATCACGACCAACCCGATCAATGCAGCTAACCATCTATAATAAAAAGAAAGAGATATTGGTAGATATACGAGAAAATAGTTCGAATAGAACGAATTGAAAATAAGTAAATTGTGGATATTTATACATTTATTGTATAAATTTAAAATATAAAAAAAAAACAGAATGTATATATTATACAGAAGTATGTAAATTTATTTTTATTTTCGTGTGTAAAACGAATCTCTAATTGGGTTTCATTTCTTTAATTATGTTCGTAAAAAGCTAAATTTGCATAAATATTTCTGGTTTACAAATACGGGAGAAAGTTATTAGGAAAAGAGAAAAAAGAAAAAAATACAAAAATTAAGCCGCCCGAACAGGGACTCGAACCCTGGACCCTCAGATTAAAAGTCTGATGCTCTACCGACTGAGCTATCCAGGCGATGGTAATCACGTGTTTGCTTATCCACTGCTAGCAGAATTAAATTTTTACAAAATATAAAATATTCAAAATGTCTGACATTTACTGGTGAATATTAGAAGGAGGGCTTAGAGGAGAAGATATTTGTAATAACGTCTACTAACCTGCCCATTCTATGTCCGAGTGGTCCGAAAAGATTAGTACCGATCAGATAACTAATGCTTGCCGGTAGAAAGGCGGCACCTTGCTCCCATCTACTCGCATCCATCGTGTCCATCATCCAGATAGGAAGACTAGGCTCTAGCATTGCGATACCCATATTGGCGAACGTAATAGCACCTGAAAAATAGATTGGTCATTGGCAATTGAAATGGTGATAATACGTGTTAATCTAAGGTGGAAGAAATGCAGTTTAGGGGATGAAAGAATTCTATAAAATTGTACTTGACAAGAGTAATGAATAAATGCAACATACACGACAATATGGTGAAAAATATCTGGTACAAAAGTTACTAACATGCGCATATACAATTAAATTACTTGCTAACTTTAAACTTTCTTTTTCCAGGTACTGTATATAGATCAACGAACAAACAGATCGATATAATACGTTTGGCGTAAACCTTTGATACTTAATATCTCGTATATTGGCTAGGTTTCTCGCCCTTATTGAAGATTTCATTTTTTCAGGTTAGTGGATGGAAAAATAATAGTTACCAGCAGCTAAACCGATGTAAGGATCGGTGACCAGAGATTTGAGAGACGGTGGTTCCGCTTCGGTGTACACGACAGACGGTTGAAGCACCAGAAGTTGCAAAACTGGGAATGGTATTATACAAAGTGCAATCGATAAATGTAAGATAGAATGGAAGTAAATGGCGCGTAAGAAAAAGATGAACATGGAGAAATACTCACTTCCGTCGCCAAGGGCCAATGCCGAAAGTACCAAGAACGGAGCAGATTTTCCGACATATTCGTACATCGCGCCGCCAAATGGAGGTCCGATGAGAACACCAAGAGCCAATCCACCGAGTGCAATACCCATCGCGTTACCACGTTCCTTGTCGTCTTGGTATCTTTCGGCCAACATTCCCATACCTGTGAATGAATCGAACGATCGATCGAAATTCGAACAGAATGAAGTCCAATTATATTTCTTTAACGTTAAAAAATATCTTCGGTTTGGACAAAATACGAAAGAGATCTTGTTTCTTGTTGTCTTGTCAAACATCTCTTTAAAACGCTATAAATTTCTTTATTTGCTAGAATGAGAGCAAGGTTAAAGTATCTATAGGGGATTGTAACAGGATTAATGATACTCATAAAAGGACATTTAATACATTCGCTCTGCTGGCTTAATACATTCGAGACCGGTGATTTTCAATAAAACTCATCCCAATGACGGAAATATTTTTTACATTTGTAATAAAAAGCAAGTAAAGCTAATCAATGTAGGATTAAAAAAACACATGTTAGACAATTTTTGACGCTATGTGCGTCATCCGAATAAAATAGCGTTTTAAAAATAGCGTCTAAAAAAAAAAAAGAAAAGAAATACGCAGAAGATAATAATATTTAGTTCAAGCATTGGAAAACTATATAATACGTATATAATAGACAGAAACATTATCTAGACTTGTAACTGTCTGACAATTGACCAAAGAGACTGATGACATGCATATGTGGACGTCGGTCATTGCGGCGAGATACATCTGTCTGGAATGTGTTAAGCGATCTTCTTCATCATTCTCGACCCCATTGATACGTATTCAATATTCACACGTGGGTTGCTTCTCACGAGGGAAACGTTAGACACGTGCTTCGTATTTATCGGGTTTACCTGAAACGCTGGAACACGAAGAGCCGATTCCCTGAAGCGCCCTCGCTAAGAAAAGAATTCCGTAGCTTCGTCCAAACGCAAATATCAGTGTTGAAAGGAACATAATGATGAAGCCAGTGAACATGGGTATGCTATAACCGATTCTGGAAAGAAACGCAATGGTTTTGGTCAAATCAGACAAATAACGAGTTGGTTTCTGTACTTTGACGCGCTACAAATACGCGTGAAACGGCTTTCACATGTTTATTTCGAGTAATAATCGAATAATTAAGTGGAAGAACGATATACAGATGCAACTTAAGTCATGTAAAATTAATGTTGTTTGTCTCGATATTTAGAAAATTAGGAAAATCATTAGAGAAGAATATAATGGTATGCAATTTTTTGAAATTTTTAGATCACTGAAAAGAAACTTAATCCCATTGCAAATGATAACGGAACAAAATAATAAACAAAAACAATAATAATCTTATATAAAAGGAACAAACGAGCATATTATACAACTTAATATACATACATATACAGCGTACATTATGTATGCACTCGCTTACTTGTGGGTAAGCGGACCGACGATTGGATTTGCCAGCAATTGAACGAAAGCCTTGGAGGCGAACATTAAACCAACAGCAGTCGTTTCTTGCAGCAACTCGCGATGTCGTTGCGCCTTTTCGTCCGGATCTTCCGTTGCCGAATTTATTTCGCCGCTATTTGTACTCTCTGGGAAAAACGCGTGCCAATAGCGATTAATCACGGTATACTAATCGTATTACAAATTTTCTGCATTCATCACACGGAGATTTCCCATCGAAGATAATTTTTCGCAAACAAACAGAACGTTCGAGTAAATTATATTCGTTCGAAATAAAAATTCGATGGTTGTAGATAAATATTTTCTCGAATACAACGAAACATTGGCACGCTCTAAAGCAAGTGCAAGAGGGTCACGATATCACGAAATTATTTACTCTTACCAAGCAAACCGCTTGACTCGATGCTAGAAGGCGTGCTCACGTAAAGAAACTCCAATTGAGAATCGTTCGACTTGGTCACAGCACAAGGACATTTTGGCGTAGTTGTTACACTGGGACTCGTAGATGTGACGATATTACCGCTTGTTGCTTGAATACCGGTGAACGTTCGACGGGAACCACCCTCGTTCAGATGCTGACTCAAGGTTGCGTTAGGGTGCTTGATGTCGTATAGAAACTCCGGTATAATGGGCACTGCGGCACAATCATTGGAAACGTACAGAGCATAAGACAAAGATAGAATGGAGAAGACAAAATCTATTTAGTAGCAGCAAAGAATCTATTCGACAAAGTAATTCTACGGTATAATACTAAATTAAAATTCAGAACGCGTGTATGTTCTGGCTTCGGTGACGAGGTGTTCCGTTGTTGCATGTAACAGCTCGGGGGTGTAACTCAGTGGTAGAGTGTCTGCTTCGCATGCTGAAAGTCCTGGGTTCAAATCCCAGCACCTCCAACAACAACAGAGCGTTATCAATTTTTTTTTTTTAATTTCTGTTCGCGCCAGTCGTAAGTAGAAATACGCCGAGACTCGAACTTGTAAATTCGCGATGCTCCAATCCCAAACTTCGTGACGTCTTGAAACTCTCGTAAGTCGGAACGTCTTTCTCTTTTTTCTAATTAAATGGTACCTTTGTCAGGAAACCAAATCTTAACAAATTCGTTTTCAGAAAATGAAATTACTTGTTGCTGAATCTATCCAACGTACAGAGGTCTCCATGTATGAATACGCGCCCGCGCGTGTGTATGTGTTCCCTTCGTAAGTATCAGAACACCTGCTGCTCTGGTGTGAAGCGCGATAATCGACACACATTGTTAGAGACATAATTAATTCATCGAAGTTTAGTATTTGCACAAGGTAATTATCGAATCGCTGGAGACTTGTAAAAACACGTCGAATGGTTATAAAAATTGTTTGCAGGAAATTCAGAGACCCATTGCTCGATGAATTTAACGAGTACGTAAAACTGTTCGAAGCGAGACCATGTAGAAAAGCTTGCGATCGTTAGCGATGCGACGAAAGAAGGAATCAGTGATGTAAACTGATAAACCGTTACTTTCTAAGGGGAAAAGGAAATGGTAATAAGAAATCAGAAACGAAGGTACGGTGTTAAAAGGGCGACGAAGGTTCACGATCGTTTTATCCATCGGAAGCGCGTTTCCATAATTTGTTAGCGCGCGTGAGAACGCTGGGAAGCTGTTTCGTATACGCTACATAAATGTATGACCACTTATCTGGATTGCCGGAACGTCGTCAGCCGTCCCCTCGCGTATATTTCCTGCCAGCTTCTAGCTTTCCGAGCGAAGAATCGTATGGGGGTCATATAGACGCGTGCCTCGTGAATTAAACATGTTTCGAGGGCACGATAAAAGAAAGCCAGCTCTCCACCTCTACTTGACCACTATCGGTCAAGAGTAAAAAAGCTAAACAACTGGAAAATCCGAGTAACCATTCGCTAACGTCCTATCCATTTTTTTAACCATTTCCTTCGATTTTATTTCCCCACATTTTATTTCCTATATTTTATTCCCTGTATTTTATTTCCTATATTTAATATCCCGTACTTTCTTTCACAGCTAAAACCACATATATATAACGCGCTCTCCCTATGGTTTAAGAACTTGATCGTGGACATTTTGGTCGAACGAAGACTCGAACATGATCGCGAGTCTGAGAATCCAGCAAGCTGGAAGAGTTAAGAATAAATGATTCAAGAGCGGATAAAACGGGCAACATTCGCCTGAATCTACCTCACCGTTCAAAAATATTTTCCCGAATTTTCGCGGCTCTTTTGCTTTTATCAGATAATTTATCGATTAGCATTGTTAGTCAAACGACGAGTTACGAATCGTAGATTATGGATTCCTTTTTTTTCGTACTTTTACGGGGAGAACTAAGGAAATGAAATTTACATAGTAATTTGTTTCGTCTAGCGAAGATTATGACGAGAGTACATCACTTTGAATATTTTATATATCTTTGCGTGTCACATACGTTCTGTGGGTTTTCGATTCTTTAAATTTGTCATAGATATATGAAAATCCGCAGTTTACTAATGACTTTAGTTCGATTACAGTTTGCTGCTAGTTTTCGATGAACGAATGTGCATCTTAGGAATCATATGAATTCATGAATCTGCCCGCGAAGCTAGAACTTCTGACAAAGTATACGTAAAGCAAACTTATCGCTAGACTGCGAATTCGAAGAGGTAGAAATGCGTTCATAGTATTTGGCAGGTGAGGCAAATCTTTGCTTAAATATTAGAAATAAGTTCTTTATATCAAGTTCTCCTATATAATTAACGCGTAATTATATCTGTAACACCGTAAGCATAAACGAGTAAACTGTAGCACGTACAAGCTCTATGAAATAATACTGTAACAAGAAGCTACAATATTCGCTGAGTAACCAAAAGACCGAAGGGGTAGTTTGACGACACTTGTCTCGAAATCGCCTACAAACCCGTACAGTTTCAAGAACATTAGAATTTGTGAGTTATTAAAGTTTGTCTCGTCAGAAATCCATAAATACGAATAGCTAGCATAAACTATATTTCAATTAAAATGTATCTATGACTTACGATCTTTGGCATATTGTTGAAATGTTAATACGAGAGATAAGATTATTAGTCTAATTTTAAACGTGAGATTATCGTTTTGACTTTAAGCCAGAATGTAATTAGTTCGTCTTTAAGCATCGGTACATATCGTTTGTCTACCGAACAGTGCTGATCGATAGTTTTTTTTTTTTTTCAAATGGACGTTCGATTGACATGGAATGAATCACCCAAAGGATACCGACGAATTCATATAAAGAGAAATTAACCGAAACGGTCACAGTAAGTGATTAATAATAGTTAAAAATTATATACGTAATTATACAGGGTGGTTGGTAACTGGTGGTACAAGCGGAAAGGGGGTGATTCTACGCGAAAAAAGGAGTCGAAAATATCGAATAAAATTTTTTTTTTAATTTAAAAAATTTTTTTAAAAATCTACAGACGCGATAAAGTGCAGGCGTACCCAGCGAAAATTCAAAGTCGATTTTCTCGAAAACAAAGCGTCGAACGAAAAATTGTTATTGATAATAAGAAGATAGTAATAGATAATAGAATTTTGAAGCAGTCGAAGAAATCGATTAATCAATTGACGAAAGGAATCGAATCGTCTGTTGGAAATCGACGCTACTCACCAACCGTGGTCAGAAGCATATTGTCTAAGAGCAGAGCGATGGCAACGATTACGAGAACCAGCTTTCGCGATTCTCGACATCGTTGCAACCAGCCGCTCCATTCTCCACCACCCATCCTTGTTCTATGAGTCACTCGTCTTGGTTCGTTGGATAATCTGCAAAAAAAAAAAAGAAAGAAAATAGATAAAAAATAAAGCTATTTCAACAGTTGGAAAATGAAAAAAAGAAGTTATTTGTACGCTGTGAAATACGGGCTAAAACCAATTACAAGTTATCATTACAGTTCTATCTTTACTTTTACTAAACGCTTGAAACCTCAATGGAAATTCATCACCGCTTACACGAATATATTTAAACGTCTATAAATTATGTTGTTAACTTCATCATAGATAATTTTCTGCTGTCCATTATTACCTATTACGTAGGTGGAAGGAATATGGCGGGGGCGTAAAATCGGTCAGTGGTTAAAGTTTCCAACTTTCGACAAAAGCGTTGAGTAGGGTCACCGATTGATCTAGCCGCTAATTATGACCCTACGCTTAGGGCTGTATTCCGCACTCTAGTTTTTCCAAATCGACTTCTTTTGCTTGAGCAGTTCAACGGCGAGTAATAAAATCGAAACTTCCAGAAGTTGGAATTATAATTGTCCTCGCTTTACGACAAGACAATTTCTTCTAAACTACAAAGGAAGAACTAATCCTGAATTTACAAACAGTTTCGAACGAGGCTCGTTACGGTCATCAGGCCCGTAATATATCCAATTGTCGCCATTATTAAAAGCTGTAAACCTTTAACCATTGGACCGAATATACGACCTGCCATCCAGCTCCCTTCGAATATGTTTCGTTTCTGTCGAATTAACCGTAACGTAGAAAAATCGAAATTTGTGGCGTTCGTAGCTACGAATGTAACGCGGGTATTTATGCATTTATCAGGAATTGAAAATTGCAGAAATGCATAGAATACGTAAAATATGTAGAGACGTATACAATATGCCAAGTATATTACTCGTTATAATGTTTAATGGGCAAAAGAGGCGAAGAACGAAAGTAAATAAAACTGCAAATGCTGAAGGTAAAGTTTTGTAGAAAACAACGTCAACGTTATTTACACAAAATGTTATTTGGTGATAAAATATAAGAGAACTTATTTGTTACACGTACTATATATCGCTTTACGATATTTTTATTTCAATGTTTCACACACCTGTTAACTAAAGATAAGATTTTGCATTTTGTACTTTAGGAACGAACGATTTTATATTTTAAGAAAGGATGTAGACGCCCATTATGTAGTTTTCTTAAAAACGCTGTAAGTGCCAGTACAGATTTTCTTATTTAATGGGATAATTGAAGCAGATTTATCTACGTACATGTTCAAGTACGAGGAAAGGGGCTCGCTGGCGCATGCCACTTAGAGTTTAATCTAGAAAACTGATCATTAGACAGCGGATCTTTATGCGAGTTCGTGTTCTTCTGAATATAATTTTAAAAAATAGGACTTGCACAATCGCGTTACCTACCAAGTGTTATAAAAACCACTATATATCTTGAATATTTTATACATTTTCCCCTATATGTGTACGTATATTATGTACCCACATTCTGTGCAATTTCGTACTTTCAAATTTCCAAAAAATCCAAAATACGATAATACGGAAATCCGCAGTACACTGATCGTGCAAACGTGTACATCCTATATCACATACGAAATACTAAGAACTGCATGCATTATTACCATAATACTTCTCTCCATATTCACTGATCGTGGCTTTCGTATAAACAACCTTTTCAAGGAAAAAGAAATTCTTTTTTTAAAAATGGCACTTACGGCCTCTTCTACTTCTTTCACTCTTCGAATCTCTGCTCGAGTTTTATCTCTTCAGTCGTGCCCATAAAGATATAAATTTACATGAAAACCCCCACTCCATTTAATACAAAACTAAAAGGATTTACTAAAATTTCTTTTTTTATTATTCTTTAATTTGTACTTTACAATTTGTCCAGCTGGACTTTCGGTAAATTTTTCTAGCTATTTACTAAAATATAGGGATTCTACCAAATGTCCAAATCGGACAAATTGTGAATGTAAACAACTAAATAAAAAAAAAATATAGGCAAAAGAAGGTTTGCGAAGTTTTCGAGAAAGCCGTACATAAAGAAATCGCGTCGAAGTTGTGTTTAAGTTACAGCAAAGTCGTGTCGAAGAGAGATGCCGACCGAGTAAACTAATTAATGGATCAAAGGTATCGTTGTGTGCGTGTATATGTGTGTGCAATCGATGGCAAGTCCTTTTAGCTACGTTTATTCGTTCCATTCCGTTGTTCAGCACGTTTTCTCGAAAGATCTTCGAGCGTCATCGAGCGTCGAAAACGCTAAAATCAAGTTTCGTTTCACTCCGTTCGGAGATTCGTCGATTTACGCGGCGAAAGGAACTTCCTATCGAAAATGGGACAGTAGAAAGTGGTAGAAATAGGAAAATCTTTGAGAAAGGGCATTTGCTGGCTCGTGATTCGAACTTCCGGCACTCGACGTACTCTTTGTCGAGTACAAATTCTTCCGACAAAATTTCACGCGTTCGACGATCGAATGGAATTTCCACAGTTTCAACTCGTGTCTTTTATAGATTTTACGACGTATCAGAAAATTCACGTTAATCAACGTGTACTTTAGGCAGTGGGCGATATCAGACATTAAAACAACGAAGAAAGTTCCTGCGGAGAAATGTCGTTTGCCGCGTATTTTCCAACTTATTTTTACATTTAAAAATACACCGACAATCGCGTAGTCCGATAAATCAGCCGAGATGAACCTTCCTCTTTGTTTCATTCACGCTTCGTATTTCTCAATGTGGAGCGAATGAACGTATAATATACAAGTATGGTATAGAGGGTGTAGCATAAGCAATGTATTCATTTTATGCTGCAGAAGATTTAAAATACTTTATAAAATTTATAAAAGACTCGGAAATATCGTCTTTTCGATCCAAAGTAAAAAATCTATCTGACCAAACACTTTTCCCACGTCTCTGTACATTGGCGACTAATAATCGAACGTAGGTTCGCGTTAGCAACGCAAAGAAAATATTTTTCGGTTCATTTATATCGTTCGATTTACCGAATGTCCAGCTGGACAAATTGCAAAGTACAAATTAAATAAAAAAAAAAAAAAAAATATGTATATCGTTTTTAGGAAAAGATAGTAATTTACGTACTCTTCGATCTACGTGCAAGGCTCTCGATAGCTATACGTCTATTTCGAAAATCTGGAATAATTTCTCTCTGAAACACGATCAAAATCGTTCGATGCTTGGGCTATAGAATTAACGGCATTAATTGGTCGCTTTTAACGGTATCTCCCATGAACTGTCGCGCAACCATTCCACAGGCGATGCCCTCGCCGCTCCTCTTTTATTCGTAATAACTCGATTACTCGATGCTTTTAGCTCGGCTAATTTTCGCACGCTCCCCGTGAATAGGAAACCATTAAGGCCGTCTAAAGCGGTACCTGGCAACGATTCCTACCACTTGCCTCCTTGTCACCTCATTAAAAGGCGCTTTCTCGATTTCTCTTTTTTCCACCAAAGGGCACAAAGAAGAATCCGCGAAGCAATCTGCAGAAACTCGTGCAGTCGATAGATCACCGACCAACCGAAAAGGTAGAAAAAAGAGAAAAGAAAAGAAGAACTCTATTCGGATATAGAACCCGTCGTCTTCGAGAGGGTTGCTGGCGCGAGATAAGCCTCCTTTGGCTTTCGTTCGCTTCTTTCAGCGTAATGTACACACCTCTCCATCATTCGATGTTCGATCGTTTATCCGTCTAGTCCACCTGGTTGTCCCTTCCGATAATTTCGTATAATAGATAATTCGGAATTTCGTCGTACGCTGTTCTCCATAAATATTTAGATATTTCCAAATTATCGTAACTTTACCGTGGCTGAAAAATGTATTTGGATATTCCCAAATTATTGAAAATTTACCGTCGCTGTAAAGAATTATCGTATACCGGTGCATTCGTTAGAGTATTTCGTAAGTTTCGTATTATTTCTTTAAGTAGAATATACCTTTACACGAGGAAAGGTAAAGAACACTTTATTGAAAAATTAAGATGCGGCTTCTTTTTATTTATTTCATTTGTACTTTACTATTTGTCCAGCTGGACATTTGGTGGATGATTAAAACACGCGCATATGCTTTTTGTAGTCACCGTATAAAGAAAGTTGGAAAAATTTCCGAATGTCCAGCTGGACAAATTGTAAAGTACAAATTAAATAATAAAAAAAAAAAAAGAAAAGAAACTGTATGAGGCACGTATACTTCACGTTGGTGTAATATTTGAAAAATTTTCTTAAAAATTATTCTATAGGCAATGTCCTCTCTTATTTGTCTAAGATAATAATTCTTAAATAATTAATTCCTGTAGTTAAGCTAGTGTTAAGTTAATTTCCCGTAGTTAAGCATCCTAATATTTATGAACGAGGACGTACATATGATATTTCCATCGGACGATGAGTGTGAGCCCAATAAAGTTTGCTCGGGTGCACACTCGATTTCTTAACAATGATTAAACAACATCGATAACAAATTGACGAGGACGAGTACAGAGAAATCGCGTTTTACGTCGATACGAACTTCCTGCGTAGCGCGGGTGCACAGAAGGATTTTCTGTCTATTGGCAAGGGACATGGTGATAGCAACATAGTCACGCTATAATAGTCCCGAAAATGTAACACCTACTGGACTGGACAAACTCAATCCAATACCTTATGAACGGTCGAAGAAGAAATCGGCAGATACGCAACAAAATACAAGGAAAGAATGTCAACACATCCGAACCAGCTGGTTGCAGAAAAACCCATATAAAAAGAAGACTAAAAGGATAGCTCCTCACTGACCTCGCTAAAGAAATAAAATAGACAAACTCAAAGACGGTATCCGGTTGGGGGTAGCTATCCACACGTCATTTAGCAATAAAGTTAGAAAAATTTATCAAACGTCCAACTGGACAAATTGTAACGTAAATTGTAATGTAAATTAAGTAAATAAATAAATAAAAGAAACCCAATACCAGCGAACAATAGCGCGTGCATCGACATATATATACTGGGAAAACGGTTAGTTCTCTTCGCTACTTTCTTCGCGTGGATATGCAAATTCGCGAGAACGAAACGAAAGTGGATGAAACGAAATGAAGAGAATAGATCGTACACGAGAAAAGACGGAATATCGTAAGAACGAAAAGCCGGTAAAGACTTCTCGCAGGCAGAGACGGAACTGCTCGCGGTCATTCTTCGTCGTAATTACCGAACAGATAAGAGAATGAAACACGACGGAAAGAGAGGAAAGCAAAGTATGGGAGCCAACCAAAGTGGTAAGAGAAAAATCTTCTTCGGTCTTTTCCGAGAATAATGCACGCACCCAGGGGACCCGGCTTTCAGGAAAATGCTGATTGCTTCTCTCTCCATCCCCGTTCACCACCCGCCACGCCCGGCTGTCATCCCTCCCCTGTTAACTCTTCGCGATTTCTCCTTGCCAATTCTTTTCTTCCCTCCGATATCCTCGCTTCTCTATCTACTGCTCCTTGCCTTAGATATCTGTTTACCACTTGGTTTCTTCCTTCATTTGCCAGAACACAGGCGCGCACACCCTTGTCTTATCAATATTTCGCTCGATCCTGTACACGGTCATCCCTAACTAAGGCACCCGTATATCTATTCGCTTAGAAAGACATACATATATGCATGTCTCCGCTACCTCCATAAATATTTGGACACTCTGTATTTGGTAGCTACTGCTCTGTCCATTTCGTTTCATTTAATTTCGTTTCATCTTGGCGAGCATGTTACGTCGACGAGGTACAACAAGAGGAGTTCGCGAAACTCGTTTTCTCGATAAATAATACCTGCGTAATTCCACTATCCTTTATATCTGTTTGGACACTCTACGCTTCAAAGATCTTCTTTTCACTTTCTTTTCACGTCGACTTTGTTAACTTTGTTTTATTTTCGCCAATATATACAGCGACTACGAAAGGTACTTGTGCATACACATTGCGTCTATTTTTACTTTTTCTTCTCCTACATTTCATTTTCACAGTATCGATCTTCCCTACTATATTCCTATATCGTATTTCTATTTTACATTTACTTATTATATCTTCTTTCTATTTTGTATCTCTGTAATCGTACGAAGAGGCTACTAAATACCAGGAAATTTGATATTGCCCAAGCCTAATTAATTAGCACATTGGAAATACCAGGATAAATACAACGGTGTACAAATAGCCGTAGCCTGTTGTATTACCGGCTATTGTTTTCACTTCGTTTCATCCAATTTCGCTTCATCGTATGAAGAAGGTATCGAACACAGTTAACGACACCTGTTTCCCCGATAGATGTATATGCACCTCTGTGTTATATAGATGGAAAGACGGTTCGTTGCAATGGTTAATCGAGCTCGAATTGAATTTTCGAGAAGTCGTACCGCGTGCAACCGCGGACGCCTGGAATCGATGCCTGAAGTACAACGCGTTATCGACGAGAATCTAGATGCTGTCGAAAGGGTTTGACATGGTAGTGGCTTTGCGATTGACAGTTTAGTTGGCTTCGCGTTGATGAAGTGACTGTGGAACCAGCAACTCGTCCGACCTCGTTATCCCGTTTCGATGAACGCGTACGCGCTTCCACGCTGCTCCTTCACCACCATCAACATCCGCGCCACTCGACCACCCTTTTTTTCACACCCCTGTTCCCGACCTGAACTTAATCGACACCGGACCTTTCCCCATCCCCACTTTCACCCCTATTCTGCCTCTCGTCTCGTCCCACCTATTCTTACACTCATTTTCTCTTTTCGCTCGTGCTCGTGCATCGACTCGACGCGCATTGCGAATGAATATACAGTGGCTGGCGAAAATATTTGAACGCATATGCGGAAACGTTTTACGGATATGTCTCATGTGCGTTGCTTGAAACTCCTTCGAATTCCCTTAGAACTGTAACGAAACACGATTATCACGATTTTATTGGATGAATCTCTTTTTAAAATATACAGGGTGGTTGATAATTGGTGGTACGAGCGGAAAGGGCGAGTAAATAGGTGTTCGTTGTGTATGTGATATACAGGGTGGTTGGTAACTGGTGGTACAAGCGGAAAGGGGTGATTCTAGGCGAAAAAAGAAGTCGAAAATATGGAATAAAAATTTTTCGTTCGAGGCTTTGTTTTCGAGAAAATCGACTTTGAATTTTCGCTCGGTACGCCTGCACTTTATCGCATCTCGTTATAATCACTCACTGTAGATTTTTAAAAAAATTTAATAAATTAAGAAAAAATTTTATTCTATATTTTCGACTTCTTTTTTCGCGTAGAATCACCCCCTTTCCGCTTGTACCACCAGTTATGAACCACCCTGTATATCTGTAGGAGTTCTATGCTATTTATTGTGAACATATAGCTCGTAGAGATCGCCAAAGTATTTAGACAGTCAATTATTCGTCGTATTAATTAGCTACAATATTTAACAAGACTATTGTAACACCACTGTTCATGCTGTGCTTGCATTAAATGGTCTTGTCACTGTTATATTTATATTCGGATTGATTTTACCAATATAAAATTGTACAAATTTTAGTAATGTAAAATTGTGCTAATTGTACCAACATACATCTTGATATATCGTTAATGAAACTTCAAAGTATCACTGTTCTTGCTGTGCCCTAATTTTCTAGCAAATATATGTTTGTAATAAATGTTATTCTTTGGTTAGCGGTATAAAAATGTACAAATTTGACCAATATAAAATAGTGCAGATTCTACCAATACAAAATTGTACAAATTGTAGTAATATAAAATTGTGCAAATTGTACCAACGTACATCTCGTTATATCGTTAATGTATCACTGTTCTTGCTGTGCCCTAATTTTCTAGCAAATATATGTTTGTAATAAATGTTATTCTTTGGTTAGCGATATAAAAATGTACAAATTTGGCCAATATAAAACAGTGCAGATTTTACCAATATAAAACAGTACAAATTTTACCAATATAAGGTTGTACGAATTATACCATTATACATAGTCGTGTTAATCATAGCGTTAATTAATTTTCAAACGTACATTTCCTACAACGTAGTAACGTATTCATAAAAATGTCCTACGCTAACTGTTGGAATATGTACTTTCACGAGTCATTCCTACGGCGAGAAAGGCGAGTTAATAGAAAAATCGTGTCGACCGTCAACCAGCTCGATTTATCTTACGTTCATTCCAGGCTCGTACGTTTTATTCGCCTCTACAGACTGCTCCTTCGATTCCCGATTCTTTTTCACGAACCACGAGTCATGGTAGAACTGACTAGCGAAAGACGTATAACGTAATAGAGTATAGAGGATACGCACGGTAACCGGCTAACGAAAATCGTTTCCTTTCCAAGAGACCCAGTCAGATCGGATTTCCGACAGACGAACCCTTTGCACGCGCCGCGGTAACTCCTCCTCTCTCGTAAACTTAGTTTCCACTTTGAGAAGCAATTAGTACTGCTGCTGCTGCTGGTGCTGCTGCTGCTGGTGCTGCTGCAGACCGAACAACCGGAATAGCACAGTTCCGTCGAATGAATAGCTCGATCGTATCTTCCAGACAACTTAATAACGCGACTCTCGCAGCCAACAGAGAGAATTACTTGAGTAGGACGCGATTAATCGCGACGAATGTAATCGACTTTCCTCGAACCGTATTACGTTAACTATCTTTTCAAACCTTGCCGAGTCAGATCTGGCACAACTGGGAAAAGAAATTTTCTGGATGAAAAAAAGAAAAAAAAAAGAAGAGTAGATGGAAATTGAGGAGGACGAAAGACGGGGGCGCGAGGAGACGCGTTTAAAAGGCAAACTGTTGCTTCGCGCCTCAACAAGTTGGCCGACCGAGGAAGCGATTAGCCGACAGATCGATTCACGGCTCCGTCTTCGACATACGGATAGAAACTCTGCAATAATCCTGTCACACCTTTCTTTTCCTTTTTTTCTCTCCCTTCTTACACTCACGTTTCGTCGAGCTTCATCATCTGCCGTTAGGTTGTTAGGCTTCGTACTTTACGTTTCTTTACTTGCGAACCGTAATCGAGAATACGTAATTTTCGACTAATTGAGAAAGCTTGAAGCACATTTGTCCGTAGCACATTTTGGCCAAAGTTGAATCGATTCTTTGAAAGTCTAGTCCGTATATAGTATACACAACGTGAAAAGTGCTGTGATCACTAGAATCGAGTCAGATTGTGGTATTACACGTGGACTTGAATTAGGTAGGATAAATGTCTGTTTGAAATTGTCACGTATATTTCTACGTTACTTGCAGAAATTACAAGTCGCAGGAAAGTTGCTTCTTTTCGCTATATTTATTTATCTCAGCGAACGCTCGAAAGGTGAACTGCAAAGTATGGTTCTACGGTTCCTGTCGATCGTTTCGGTACACACAGGTTGACAATTCGTAAACAGAAGACGATGTAATGTTGAACACAAGAGGCACAGGTGTTTGGAATTTACTCGACAAAGGTCTAAAGCACAGTTTGCATAAAAAAAAATAATACTGAAATAAGAATAGAATATATCACTGTGTCCAGGATAATTATTCCGCTGGTTGTCTCGACGGAACAACAGCCTACGGCGCAAAAGAATTATCAGAACTTACCATACCGTGTGTCATTTAGAAACCATTCTTTCATAGCAAAATGTGCTAAATGCACTTTACACCGATATCCGAGATTTCCATTGAATCGCAGGACGCAACACGAATATCCGCCTACTACGTTTCACAAATTACTTTACTCTTCTTTTGTACCTAATGTGTTCGTCTTCTTGTCTTCGCCAATGTTCCCGGAGGAAGTCGCACGCTATACTGAGATTACATGTACACAAATGGTTGACCGTTTACACCGCTTACGTTCAAAGTGAACGAAACCTCGCGTATAGCGGATGTTTATGCATACAAAATGAAAGACAGAGGAGAGCGAGAGACGAGAAAGACGATCGTTAAGCCGGAATAACGAGCTTAGAACGAGTGTCGAGACGATCTACGTGGAACGTTCGCCGCCACAGCTGCATCTACTGCGATTTTCGAAAATCATTGCACCCTGTTGATAGACAATGACCGGTGATGGGGAATTTTCCGATTGGAAATATGGCTTCTTCGATAACAATATCTGTACAATACACTTTCACGTCGTTTCCATACGCAGGAAGAACGTAGTACGACAGAGGAGAGAAAAGAGAAACAGTAAGTGTGAGGAGGAAAAATGATTCTGTTGTCTACAGTCTAGGATAGTGCGTGCATGCAGCAATCTTTTTTGACATTTATTTTCGCGACTTATTGCTGTTACGACAATAAAGTTATGAAGTTATGACTAATTGATTCTCTATGTAGGAAGATATCGTTTAATGGAATATAATTGATCTTTCTTTGATGCATATTACTCTTCATAAACAAGTACTCGGCCACTTCAGACAATTTGTAGTAACGTTATCTGAAATTGTATAGAGATAAATGTGCCAACGAGGCGTTAGTATAATGGCAAAGAGACACTTTCAGTCTTTCTATGAAATTAGTAGATTATAAATTGAAATCAGCAGTGATATATTTTACTATCTATTTAATATCAGCGACTGCGTTAACATTGACTTATAATCCATAAATTGTCGGCTCTAACGATAAACCGCTTATCGATTAGTAAAGTAGTTGCACAAGGATCGGCAATCGAAAATGCTAATTTTATTATCTAATGCTGGCATATTCTATCGCGCCTAGGTATAATAATTATAAAAAATGAAATCCTTGCAATTCGCCATTTAGCCGCAACCTCGTGATTAAAATACAGCTTGACAAAAATAAACAGCTATCTTTTGAATTTCTTTACGTAACACGTAAACTGCGGTATTTGTGCGTTTATACGAAGCGCAAATATGCAAAAATGCATAATGAGATCGTACGCGAATGCCAAATATAAAAATATCAAAAGTGAAGCACGGCCATTCAATGGGAATTCCTTACGCGTATTTGAAAAAATATGAGATTGCGAGAATTTATTTTTAGATAATACACGCAACGTACGATGCAATTAAAACGGCTGAACGCTAAACAAGCGGCGATTTATTTTCGTTCAACATATTCAATATAGGATGGAATATTAAATAGTATTAAAATAAACAAATTCTAGCAATGCCTAATCGAAACAAATTGCAGTAATTTATTTCTATACTTAACATATGTGACGTACGATGTAGCAATATTAAAATAGATAAATGTTAAAAATCTTCCACTAAGATCACGTCGATTTATGTTTATTTAAAGCGTATATGTAACGCGTCTACAACGTGGCCACGTTAAAATACGATGAATAAATGTTAAAAATTGCCAAGAGAAAATAACCGTGACGATCGCTTGGAGAATAATTTGCAATCCACGGGTTCAGTACTCGTCGTAACGCACGTAGTACACGTAGAGCGCACTATGGACACACGACTCGTCGAAACAATCAAATCGCGAATACGCGTCTATATCCCGGAGAGTTTTGATCTCGTGGGGATGTTATAGGGTGCGACATCGTGAATCAGCAATAGGGGCAGTGAAAAAAGGAAAACGTGGAAGTGGCGAGACTCGACCGAAGGAATACGATTGAAGGGAAGCAGGAACGCGAAATAAAATTACGGCTGTGACGTCGTTTAAACGAATTTACGATATCCTCGGATACGTATTACGAAACTCATCGGCCGTCTCGCTATCTTTGCATAGGGCGCAGCGACCGGCTTGCTTTTTCAATCGATACAAACTCTAACAAACCGTCATAAATAGGCAGATTGCGAAGACGTGAAATTATCAACGGAGCAGAGGGAGCGTGAGAAAGACAAGCGGAGGAAGAAAGAAAGAAAAGTAAAGGAAAGAGAAGAAACCGAGAAGGAAATGAAAGGTAGAGAAGACAAAAAGAAGGGAGAGCGGAGAAACTGCTTTCCCCGTTACGGCGAGACGCCTTCGTAGACAGACAAATTGCAAAAATAAGAATTATTAACGGAAAGAGAAATGAAATCACTGGGAACGGTAAAAGAAGAAAAGGAGAAATGAAAGAAGGTAAAAGAGGAGGAAAAGAGAGAACTGTGAAATAGAGAGAGAGAGAAAAGGCGAGGAGATGAAAGAACAGTGAAACTGCCTTCTACGCTACGGCGAGACATCTCGGTAGACAGGAAAATTGCAAAAATAAGAATTATTAAAAAGAAAGAGAAATGAAATAATTAGGAAGAAGAGAGAAAAAAAGAGAAATGGAAGAAGAACGAAACGGGGAGGAAAGGAAGAGACCGAGCGAGAGGCGAAGGACAGAAAAGGCGAGGAAAAGGAAGAGCGGAGAGTGAGTTCGAAGGAGAAACTGCCTTCTCGGTTACGGCGAGTCTGGCGATCGAGTAATCGCATTATACCTGGTAATTACAAGACCGCTCGCAGTGCTACGAGACAAGCCTGTAGCTCGAGCAAAGTACCGAGCAGGGTTATGCAGATTGCTTTATAACCTTGTTACCGATCTATTAACCTCGCGAGCTTGATACCGGAAACTGTTTTTCTTCCGAACCGTTATCAAAAACGTCTCGTTCCTGTCAAACATTCGGAAATACGACGCTCCGATCCGAAAGAATATCGGCGAGATTCTCAGGCAGCGCGATCAAGATTTCTTCCTTACGTTCTAATTTTAATCGTTGTCGTCGCAGCCGACGAAGTAAAATGTCAAAGCGGAGGAGGAAGATTTCGCAACCGTGCGGTCGAATCTAAAGCCAAACCTGCGTGAGACACACGGAAATGAGGGTACAGCCTGGAGTGTGAATCGAAACCGAGCTTTAAACTCGACCAGAGCCTCGATTAGAATGGTACGCGACCCCGAGCAATCGCGAGAAACAGGCGAGACAAACGGAAATTTAACCAGAAAAAGGAAAAGCCGCGCACTTGCCTTCTTTTATCGAAAGAGTAGAGAAAGGAGGAACACGAATCGAACACGAATCTGATCTTTTCTCTTGTCATTGATCGTCGTTCGGAGCAGAAGCAGGGCGTCGACGATCAAAATTCTTGCTTCTCCTTCTCCTCCTTCTCCTTCTTCTCCTCCTTCTCCTCCTTTCCTGTTCATTCATCGATCCACTGGTTCGCGATCGTCACTCCGCTTTTATCTAAACTTTCGCGAATCTGAACTCTCGCGCAACGAACTCTCGTGTCGATCGTCGTTCTCATCCGCTGTCAGTTGCCACTCTGTTTTTATCGAAATCTTCGGAAATCTAAGCGTTTGTACTGTAAAAGGAACAACGCGTCGATAGTTGCCTTCGTCGATATCGTAAAACGTTATACAGTGGCGTACAAAAGAAAGTTTGACGTTCATGCTTGTGTATAACAACTACGTTACGTCAATGACATATTCGTGGTACTGAACGTTTTTCACCATGTTGATGACAGCCTCTGAATTATATCTATTAATCGTTTAATCGTTCTCGTTCATATTAACTCCATTTTCTAAAATGAAGCTTCCTTTTCAAACTGTTGTTCGAGCTTTTTTTTCTCCTCCACCGCATGCACGGAGAAACAAAAACGAAAACGAAACTGAAAAGGGAAACGCGAGAGAGACTAAATGGAAGAAAATATCGATGCCTCGCTGCAAAAATATCGTACGCCCGTTTCTTGTCAAATTTGAGCTTTCACGTGCAGGAAAATAGCTTCCTCACCGGTTTC
This sequence comes from Bombus impatiens, assembly GCF_000188095.3. Taxonomy (NCBI): domain Eukaryota; kingdom Metazoa; phylum Arthropoda; class Insecta; order Hymenoptera; family Apidae; genus Bombus; species Bombus impatiens. The sequence goes on along the minus strand of NT_176554.1, from coordinate 2,285,091 downwards.
TTTACGCTGTACAAAAATCGCATTTACATCCACTTGGTAAATATCTTTGTTTACTACGCTTACTCTCGTCATCGTGTTCCGTCTTCGTCATTCTCTATGCAGCAAAGAAATCGCGACATCGTACAATTTGCAACCAATTTTACAATATCATCGACGAGAACAAACGCAACGACGCGCGGAGCATCCGTTTGACTTATTTTTCTCGAAAATGCCAGAGATGGACGCACGATAGTCATGCCGCAAGCCATCGATATTATGGAAAACGACGAGTGAAATTTCTTACCTATGGCGTTGAAGACGGATCGGTAGGGCAAAGTGGATGGAAGGTGCGAGCAGACGATAGAGAAGTCGGCCCCTCGGAATCGATGAATCGCTGGTGAACGAGACGTCGAGCCGGTTAGCGTGCAGCAGCCGTGCTTTCAGGTGGAAGCGTCGCGGCCGATTGAGAGTGACGATGGTGGCGAGGGTGCATCTCACCCCGATTTTTCCGGCTCGGGGCTCGGTCGCACTCTCTGCCCACCGTCGTCCGCATTCGCTTTCGCGTTCGCGTTCGCGATCGCGGCCACGTCCACGTTCGCGCCTCTGCCACTTCTTTACCCGTCACCTCTCTTCCCGATCCTCGAAGATCCAAAGTCCTTTCGGTCGGACGCGAAAGCGCATGGTCCACGGTGCCTCCGGAAGCCCCCACTGTTCTCCTTCGCTCCCGCCCCTTTAACGCTCCTCTTCGCCCTGTTTCGAACGCTTCCGCGTTAACCCTGTCCCTACCCACACACCTCGTTCATCCCTCCTTCGAAACCTACGGTTCTCCTCGCCACCGTCGCTTCTCCGGCTTGCCATTCCATCCTTTCTTCATCCACTTTTTAATACTAGTTATCCTACTATTCATTTGCAGTAGTTTAGTCTTTTTCTTTTCATTTCATCTTTTTTTTCTTTTTTCAGTATCTTACCTTCGATCGTATCCTTCTTCGTTCTCTAATCCTACTGGCTGCTATTTCGTTACGTTCGCTTTTTTTCTTTCCTCTCCATCGTCCTTTTTCTTCCTCCTTTTGTGCGTATTTTACCGATTGCATTATTTTGCTTCGCTTTTTCATTACGCTAGTTATCGTATAGTGTTTCTTAGGTGTTCTTATTCTTCCGAGTATCTTGGTCATCTATGTTTCTTTTCGTTCTCAACGATCGCGATCCGATTCTACGTACGCACACCCTCGCGCCGTTTCTAAACCTACGCACCAAGTATATGTATATCCGTGTGTACGTATGTCGTTCGCTAAAAGATCGCCTTAACGCGTCGATCCGAAGCAGAACCGAAATCGCGTAGCCACCGAGAGGTTTTTCTTCTTTCTTAACGCGTTACGCGCTCGCGTCATCCGCCTCTGGGAGTCACCGTACAGTCATCTGCCATCAGCACCCTCAACGTATTAAATCGGTAAGCCGCTAAGCCATCGTTCCAAGCAAATGCGCGTTTCGATGAAACGTCCTTCCGAAGAATAAAACGTCCAAAGACCAAGATTCACACTCTCGAGAGAATCTATTGGGCTGGCGACTAAGTGATTGCGGATTTTGACATTAGATGGTATCGACAAAATGCGCGATCATTTAGTTGCCAATCCAATATCATACGTATGTACAATGTGTATACACTAAACGCGCATTATATTTGACTATTTCGCCCTATCGAGTTTGTCAGAACGCGTATTCTTATAAGCAGGTTACGAATGTTCGCGCAATTCCACGTTTCCACGAATACGCATATCTAAAGAAACGAAACACCACAAGATGAGCTTGTCTCTACCGTCGAATCTACCTCGTGTATTTTATATACTTTGGCGATAGTATGCATATGGTGTGCTCAAGTTTGCACAAAAATCCGCAGTCTACTAACGAGCACGTGCATCTCAGTTTTCAGATGCTTGGTCCGTCCGAACGATGATTTGTCAGGCCGTAATTCGTGTAATTGTTACGCTCGGTTTCGACGACTAACGAAGAGAAAGAAGAGAAAGCTGGACATCGGAAAAAGAAGAGAGAAAAGCTGCGATATTAGCGTATTAACGGTGGTGACTGAAAATAAAGGCAGACGGCGAGAAACTCGTAATGAGAAGAATCGAAGGCATCGAGGGGGAAAGACGAGGTATTCGCCGAGAGAACGCTATTAAGATTAAGATGCAAGGGGTGTGATAGAGGAATGGAAAAGCGGATAGTGGACGACGGGAATGCGGGCCGAGGTCGAAAGGAACGCCAAGCCTTCGTAGAATTCTCGATACGCGAACGCGTAGAAGCGTCGCTTTATTAAACCGGCTTTTATCACGTTCCAGAAACCGAGTCTCCAGTCTTTTTTCAGCCACGCGAGGCTCCAGAAAACGCGATCGATCGTTTTCATGCTCGGTGGCGCTCGTGACACACGTAAATGTGCGAAGCGAGATAAAGAAGATGATCAAACTCGTGCTCGTTTAGTATAAATTTATAACAAACTTTGGTACAAACGATAATCGAGTAATCGGTTCGTAAACTCGTTCACAACGATCGAACGAGCATTTTCGAGTCTTTCGTGGAGCTACGTCTTCGTCGAAGGAAGAACGAGGAACGCGTTTCGTCCGAAATAAGAAACGTCAATTTGTAGAGAAATTTTGTTGAAGCAACGCGATTAGCAGACAGATGTTTGCACTTTGTTTCAACTTCGAAGCATCGTGTGCTCCCAGCCAGCGACCAGCGATACACCGAACATTTGTTTCCGTCGCAGTGTGTTGTGACGCGTGATTTCCACTGTTCTTCGATCTTTACCACCTCGAACGGGAACAGGCAACGAGCAACACCTTCCGTGTTGAACTGGCAATGGAAAAGCGAACGAACACAGAGGAGGAACGTTGGAGAAGGAACAGCAACGTCGTCAGAAAGTTGCTCGTTGTTGCTTCAGCCAGGCCGCAGCTTACGAAAGGTGACGAGACTCGGTCGTCTGATAGCAACGGTGAACGACACCGATTAAAGTGGCGTAGCTACCGTGCGAATCGCGCCTCCCGTGTTACCACCTGTGGAGCCGAACGAGAAAGCGATATAGAAATTCCAAGCAGGAAAGCGAGTTCACTTGTTGATTTTAGGAAACTCTAGGGAAAACGCGCACCAGCTGCAACTTGTTGCTAAACCGGCACGCTTGCACGAGCAACTCGTTCGATCTTCTGCTGCTGCTGCTGCTGCTGTCGCTGCTTCTCGGTCAATTTCTATTCGTCTCGACTGGTTTGCACGGTTGCTCGATTGGAGCGTCGACAACGACCAAAGACATTTCGCACAGATAGAACGAGATAGAAAGCCTGTCCGCGACAGACGCCCCTCTATCTCCCTATTTCTATCTACTGTGCGTAATTAATTCAAGAAGAACGGATAGCGACGACACCAATAGAAGGCAGCGATACCGACGATCGTCTTTTACACGGATTCCTCGTTTTTCCCTTTAGCCTGTTCGTCGATCGTTTTCCTAACATTTTCTTTACCACCGGAGTATTCTCGTGAAGAGGGCACGCGGTTGTGTCGACTTCGAAGCATTCGAAATTCCTTTTTGCGCTTTTTTAAAACTCGTAAAACGGTGTGATAGAAATGGTATTTTGAAATCCCGAAAAGTGGCAATGTTTTATAACGCTGAATACGAATGCGTACTTTTGTTTTAGGGGAAAATTAACCGAAGACATTAGGCGCTTCTCCAGAAACTGTGTTGTTCGACGTTGCATCCACTAAATGTTCGAAACTCTGCATTCGATTAACTTGAAATTTTCACACGCTATTCCGCTTAACGTTACGTAGAACGTGGCGTGATATTCTTTTGATATCTTAATCCGTGCAGTTTGTATAAATGTTTCGAAGGTGGTTTTCTTCAGCGGGAAGTAAAATATCGTTTCTAACAAGCCGTCGTTTTCTTATTTTCCAAAATTAAGCGTCTAGCGTGAGGAAGGTGGCGAGTTTGCATCAAACCAACCGTACAGTCGTCTCGTCCTTGCTCGTTTCTTCTTTTCCAAACGCTCTCTCGTTCGTCTTCGCGATCTGTCGTCGGTAAGAGAAGGTCTCGATGCGATTCAAGCGACCCAAGTCAGGGCATCACGTTGACAGTAATCGTAAGAATGATGCCTCCGGATAACAATCTCGTCGAAATCCTAGATATCGTGGGATTACAGAAAAATTCACTTAACTGGTAATTGACGATGAATTCACCCATTTATTTATTTCTTCTCTCTTTTCCGTCTCGTCTATTTTGTTTATTTATTTATTTATTTATTTAACCAGCACGGATCATCGTATACACGAGAACACGAAAGTGTAAGTGTAGTGTAAGCGAAGCGTGAAAGAGCGAGCGCTAATTTCAAGTTACGATTTTTCAAATTTCACACGAGTTGTCAGCGTGGATGCTTTAAGGGAGTATTCTGGTCTAGAAATTTGAAAAAATCGACAATTTTTTTTTCATATTTCCAAAGTTTAGACATTCGAGAATATGCCCTTAAAAGGATTTTTCAAAATTTCAATTATTTTATGAGTTACAGCCATTTTTGCGACGCGTGTTCACGTTGTCCGAGTAAACTTGTCTCAAAACTTTAAACGCGTTTTTCTCGAAACTACTTTTTTCGAGTTGGCGTGCGCGATATCTCAAGTTCTAATGAACCGATTTATTTGAAATTTTGTCTGAATATTCCCTATATACTCCTCTATCGTCCGGAACACGCTCAGCTCAAAATCTTTAATATTACTATTTTTTAAACGTTCGGAATTGTCAACAAAACGTGCGAAATAAGAAATTTTTTTCCAAACGGCCGTCATTTTGTGAAAATATGTTGCATTGACTTTTCCAAGATTCAGACGATAGCGGCATCCATACTAATTAAGAATCTGTTCGCTTTTTTTGTTTCAAATGACCAGAAGGGTTGATATCATGCACGACACCCCATTTTTTTCGCAGCACCCACTTTGCCAGCTCGTAGCTTTTTAAATATTGAGCTTTTTTTCCAGTGAATTCTTTACGTAATCTCGAAATATCGATAAACAAATGCTAAAAAGAAGGATAGCAAAAATATTTTTTGTTTCGCTTGTACAGAGCTTCTTCAAAGATCGCCCGAAATTCATGCCTCCAGGCCAGAATACCCCCTTATGTTGCGTTTACATTGATCCAATAGCATCGCAGTCTAGCGATCCGATACAGCGCTTTCGTTCCAGTAAGCAATCCAATCCAGCGACGGGATCGAAAAGCTGGCTTTACGTTAGTCCAGTCGCTGGTTCCAGCGATTACGTTCCACAATGGTTCGACTGGAATTCGTCGATGTCTACTTTGTTCCAGATTTCTTTGAACCGTCGAATGTGGTGGACTACGGTGGCAGTGGATTCGCGTAAAAATCGGATAAAACAGCAGACGTACGCCTCAGCCAGCATCGGATACTGAACCACATCTGAATTCCAGTAACGCTGGAATGTCGCGTTCGCGGTAGCGTCGAGGATAAACGCAGGATTGAAAAGTAGACTTTCGGTGCAGTTGCTGGACCGGTGGATTGTTTATTAGAATGGTAAGACGGTCGACGAATGGATCGAGGATTTGAAAAAGTAGGGTCAGGTCCGCTATGGTTCTACGCTGTTCAAGGCGAACAAATTATCATGGTTATTTATTTATTTATTTATTCGCGTGGATAAAATTCCTTTGGTGTATACAATGCAGAGAAATGGGAGACATAGACGAAACATACGATATAAAAGTATAAAATGGAAGAAAAAGTGAACGTAAAATTTAGACGCATGTACCGACAAAGCTGGCGAACCGAGGACTGTTCACAGCGTTAAGAATATTTTTATAATTACGAAATGTTCCGACTGCCGATTTATTCGTTTCAGAGGCGACGCATCGTGGAAATTGTCAAGCAATTTTCTCGTTGTTTCCTCGCCTTTGTCTCTGTCCATCCTTGCGTCGAAAGCAAAGCAGAACTCGGCTTAACGACCTTTCGAAGACGTCGCGAGTAACGATTCGCCCGTAGCCAAAAACGTAGTAGTCCAGATCGAAGAAAAGAGTAACAAAAAGAAAAAAAAGAAAAAGAAGCAAAATAGCGAACGATAAGATAGACGTGATCATCGATAGGGAGGCCAATAGGGTTTCTCTAACGCAGCTTCAAGTATCGTCGACGAACAGGAACGTGGTTTTCTTTCTTCTGGCCAATATAAGAAGCAGCGCGTTCGTTCGCGCGTACCTGACCGCTAAAGGTGCGTTTACACCGAACGAACAAGGATATTCGCTCATCCGATTTGGCTAGCGTAAACTCGTTGGGAAGCATAACGATTTAGGTTTAAATTACTTAATTTGGAATTTTTCATTTACTTTAATTTTATTACCAGTATGTACCTAAATTAAATTACCTGTGTAATTACATTATAATGAACATAATAATAAACATAATTTATAGCGTAAATCGCTATAGCCCAATATCCTTATCTGATTTAAGGGTTGATGATATTAATTGAAGGATATTATATATGTTATTATTATTATGTATCAGTAAAAACTCGGAAATCTATCGACGTACCATCGGCAAATGTTTGAAGCGAAATTTTTTTAATGCTTCATATTCTTTTGGATACTAAGGCAATCTTGAGTCTCTCAAACGACAAGAACGACGTAAACTCGAGAGAAGCGTTTTTCATGCATTAAATTTGACAAATTAAAGTTAAGATACCTCTGTTAGAACGTTCAGCTGGATCGACTAACGTTGTAAAAAATATACGGTGCTGTTTAAAAGACTCAAGGTCACGCGGATATTTCAGAAGATATAAGATATTGAAAAATGAAAATCTACTCGTCGCATCAGGCTCCTCGGGTATACTAAAATTTCATTTGAAGTATTTTTTTACAAAATCGCTAGATAAAGAATCATTTCGTGTAGCAATTTCTACTATGACCAACCCTGCGTATATTGATTTAAATAATAAAAATAAATAATTATAACTAATAAAAAGAAATATAAGAAACTCTCAGTTTCAAGTAAAAGATACAACATATTTCTTGCTCCAGGAATTCAATAGTAGTTAAATCATCGTCAAAGAGGAGACTTTGTCCGAGCCAATAGTTAGCAATAAAACACGAGCAAATTCGTGGCCAGATATCCGGACACTACTGTACCACGTTACATTACAAGGAAGTACATCCTGAGCAACGGAACGAAACATCTCTCTGCTCGCCTATAGAGATTCGTCTTGCCACGAATCAAAACGAGAATGGAACGCGCGAAACGTTTTAACTCGAACGATCGATTACATCGAAACCCTTTCTCCCGTCTACTCTGCACTTTCCTCTTATTCTTCGCACGAGTTGACTTTGCGTCGATTATCGTCGTCCTTTCCTCCTTTCATCCGCAGCATCGCCTGGTTCTTTTCTTTCGACCGGTGTACAATTAGAAATGAAATTTCGAAATCGGTTTCTACTTTCAGCCAGAACTGTTCGATCGTCTACACGCTCGTACAGACAATTAGTTCAATGATGCTGTAGTTCGATGACAAAAAGTATTACGATTATGCATCCGTATTTCTGAAATATCATTGAAGGAGCAGAGAAGCTGGGTAGAAAATTGCTTCACTTGTCAAGTAGCATAGAACACTTTGAATATTTGAATATACTTTGAATATTTTGTGTATTTCTCCGTGTTATGTGCGTTCCGTGCAATTTTGCGCTTTTATTCGCATCTTTTGCAAATGCATAAAAGCCCGCAGTCTAATGATCATTGAACGAACGGACAGAAGAAGAAAACAACGTTCCTCCTCGTTCGTGACTCTGTCGCGATCTTCGAATTTGTACATTTTGCACTTATCTTAGCAAACGAAAACATACGTTGACATCGTAAGAAAATATTTAACACGAAATTGAAGCAAAAGACGATACGTACCGACAACGATGTTTCCATATTTTCTGCAACTCTCGGATATCGCTCAGCGTTAGAGAAATACAGTCGGGTCGAGGATGGCCGAAAGAAGGTAAGAGGGGGATTAATGGGATTCTATCGTCGGTGTTTCGCGAAACGAACGTCAGTTTCGTGCTTTTCCTCCCTTCGTGCTCTCCCTTTTCTCTTTTCGCCTACGTCTCGCTCCGCTCTTTCGATCGATGAACAATCGGAAAAGAAATTCTGCGATCGATTTGTATTCTCAGTCAACCGTGTTTATTCGATCAGTCGTCTACTCGTATTCGCTGGAAATACTCGAATGACATCTAATACAACGATTATTGGACGAGCGTGAAGAAGGTAACGTTTTCTTCGTATCCCGGATGGCGTGCTTTTATGGTCAGTGTTTCGCGAAACGAGAGTCAGTTCATGCTTCGTATCATGGTGAAAAACGAAGCAGCGGCGGATATCATCTGAAAGAAAGGGACGGCAGAAAAATAAGAGAAGGAAGGGAGAAAGTTCAGGGCAGAGAAGGAAAGAAAGTTACAGAGGCAAATGTTCCCAGCGACAGCTCGATGAACTTCCCAGCAGTCAGGCGAACCGGTTTTTGACCTCTGATCAGAAGCATGTTCACCGGATTTCGTAAATTGCAGGGATACCGATACCAAGGCATCGAATACCCGGCGTGACCAATAGCTTCGCTCTGAAAGAAAGACATAGAACGAGACTGAGAGACCGCTGAAGAAATTGACGCGCAGGTTCTAAGTAGAATTTTCTATAAGAGTCGGACGTCGGCTGAAAATCAAAGACAACGAGGCACCAGATACGCGAGATTATGTCGGATACAGCGTAGCAAAAGCAAGCGATGGGAATAGCGAGTAACTAGCAATAGGAGCAACCAAATAAACCAAATAATCTAGAACTGATCGTAAGTTGGAGGAACGCGGTACGAGCGAGATAAAGAGCAAACGTAAGCAAGTCCGTTGCAAGGCCAACCGGCTAAGGTTAATAAATATACTACTATGCTATTATTACTATAAGCGTCAGACGCATCTGGATTTTTTGTCGGACACATGGCAGCTACATGGAAAGATTTCCTCGGATTATCAGTGCACGTACATCGTCGATAATTTAAGGTTCTCGACTAAAAGGATCGATATATATATATATGTAGTAACGTATGGATTCTTAGAGTAAGGACAAGTAATGACGGTAGATTTAAAGTTTAGTGTAGTTTAATAAGCGATATTCGATAACAAAAGGACCGACTATAATATCGTCGCGCGTCGATTCACACTCTATGTCCGCTCGACTCACACTCTGCTTCTCAACTGCCTCTCTGGCCGTTGTAGCATCTCTTTTGTCTTTTGCTAGGCCTACCGCACACGTGTTCCGCGGACGCTCGTAGCCAAGGTCGCCTTTTCGCGTAGGCCTTTTCGGCGAAATTATTTATTTGAAGGACCGATAACGCATTGATGGAGCCGACAGCGCCTCGGCTCTCGCGACATTGTCTGTAGTTAACTCGATGTTTCTTAGGCCCTTTTCCCCGATACTACATATATATATAGTGTCGATACAATATCGTTAATATTTATCGGCAAACTGGATCTTCGTTGAGAATCTTAAAACATTTGATAATATTATCGATTGTCTGAGATTTATTACGAAGCAAATATGTATCGATACATCGAAGTTATACGCGTCCGAGATTTATAGGAAATTAGAGTAATCGCGAGCGAGACGATACTGCGTCGAAACTGTACGAAATAAAGAAAAATTTTCCTAAGATCGCCGCTAAAGATTTTCTAAAAAATTTCTAAAAATTTCGTCGTCTGCCACTATTTTTGTATAAATAAATCAGATTTTCCGTGTACGTGTACATACAGCAAAGATACTTTTCTGTTCAGTTATACCGTGTTTCACGCGTAGAACACGCGAATTACTTTAAGGTGAAATTATTCGCAACCGAACGTAGGTGGATCAGGTGTCGAGTAGCTTGGATGAGGAACGCATCCGCCTTAAAAACTCGACACTTTAGTATTAGTATATATCCTTATTATGAGAATGATAAAAAGATTGTTTCTCTTATCCTCGGTTCTTAATCAGAAAAAATTCTAAGGGATGAATCATCCAATTTTTTTTCGAAAACAAGTTGGAAATTTCTTGCAATGTGTTTTCTAAATTATGTCACTTTTGCGACACAAGGATGTGATGTATTTTCCTAACACGTAAATGACAAGAATCAATAACCACGTCTCTCGCTAAACGCAAAGTATAAATACTCTATCGCGCTAAATTTCCAATAAATATAAATGAAATTCAAATCTGATAATGCGGAAACGATCAACACAACCATAGAGAGAAGATTAAAAAGGAAATACCTAGCAGATCTCACAAAGGATATATCCTAACAAACACGAAGATGTTGCAACCCATTGGGGGTTGCCACCCACATGATAATCAAACAGCTAAAAAATTCTACCAAATGTCCAAATTGAACAAATTGCGAATGTGAAATTTTAAATAAAAAAAAAAAAATCTGATAATCACCTGAGAGAGTGATCTATTATTCGTCCTTGGTCTGTACAGACACCCCTTTAACTCATCGACTTGCTTCTTCATTCTCTCTGAAACAGCGTTCCGACCTTTGTATGCCCAACGCTTCCGTTCCAGTTCTGCGTTTTTCCTCATTTGAGCCTTTCCTTCTCGAGCAGCTCGTTTTTACACCGCTGAACGACAGTTTTCAGCAGCTGTTCCCGCAGTTCTCCTACTTTCTGCCGTAGCGACTCGATGCCTCGCAACCTCTACGCATCGTCCAACTTTCCTCTCAAACGCGTCTCGGCCTGTAAACGTCGTTCTCCGAATTCGTCCTGTTCACCGTCGAGTTCTTGCGCTCGGATGCGTTCTTCGTCCAAGCTGCTCGTTGTTACGTTCTATTTAGTTGCCGACGAGAAGATAGAAACGTTAACTGACGTTTAATGCAACTGGCAATAAGCTCCGCTTTCGGCTAATCTGCTATATGCGGGAATACTGGTACAAGGAGAGGATTAAAGTTGTTGGAAAGTAAATTTACGATATGTAATGATTTAAAGGAGAGGGGAGAAAAGGATGAGGGAATCTAAGTACAATAGATATTACAGAAACATAGCAAAAGGGCTACCAAAGTATCTAGAAGGGAACACTGGAACGAGGAGGGAGAAAGAGGATGCAGATTATGCAAAAAAGGAGAGGAGGACTTGAAACACGTATTAGAAGAATGTGAGATAACAGGAGGAGCGAGGAACATGGTAGAAACACTGAATGAGGCTGGAGAAGGACTGGCAGAATTGAAAGCGATAATAGAGAAGAGAAAAGTAACAGACGAGGGGGAAGAACGACAGGAAGGGAGCACAGCAAGGAAATAAAGGTCAAAGACGGAAAGAGCACTTAGTTATGAGTGTTAGTTATAAGTTAGTATATAGAGACAGATCAAGTAAGGTGCAATAGTTAAGTATAAACAGTTGTATACAATTATAGAAGAGCTAAGAGATGTAAACCGAAAGTCGTCCAAAGCCGAAAGGTATGGACCAAGTATAAATAATAATAATACATAATGATTTATTCAAATCTTACTCGATCTCGATATTGACAATTGACTGACAGACTGATGGATATAAAATTCTTCCGTTGACTAAATGATCACTAACTCTTCGATAGACAATGGTAATTATTCGGTTGACGAACGGTGATTAATTAATATGCTCGATAAACGAACGGAAAAATATTCTCATTCGATTCGAGTCGCTACATTTATATCCGTCGAAGATGAAAAAACGTCGGGATCTTCCCTTCGAAAATGTTTCGCCGTTTCCTCAACGTTTGTTCGACTGCCGACTTTGTTTACAATTTAAATTATCTTAATATCGTTATAGAAACATAATTAGGTAAATATAAAGACATGGTCGGATAAGTGTTCGCAAGATACAGCGGCTTTAACTGCCTTTCGCTTCAAATACCGCAAACGTGGTTTCAAATAAACGTGTTAGACTACCTTGATCTAAAGTAATTATCAATTTTACTTTCGCGCTACGGCTCGTGCGGGTCGCGGCACGAGACACTCGTCACCTGCTCCACCTACGTTCGTTCGCGAATAATTTTCTGTTAAAATCGTTCGCGTTCTACGTAAATGAGAAAAGGTATATATGTTTCAGAGAGAAACACCGTATTGCCTCGCCAAATTCTTAAATATCCTGTCTGCGTTTCATGCAACGTTAAGAACACCGTTCCAGACGAATCGGATATTATCGAAGTAACTCGTACGTTACGTCTATCGCGATTAAAAGTGTGCGGCTGCATTTATTGCGGTCAAACGTCCATGAGCTGCGTATTCCTATTTCTATGTGCTATATCGAAGATAATATATTCCATGTAACGGTAAAATCGTGGCAAGATAATCGTGCGACTCGATATCCCTGTCGTAACGTTTAAAATTTTGTAAACGTACGTACGTAGACTCTTTTGATCGATCGTAGGCTACCTGGAAAAATTAGAAAATCTTCGAGAATAACGCGATCGACGCAAAGAAACAACGGCAAACGTATTTACATATTTGCTTCTACTACTTGCAAGTAGAAAAACGATCGTTTCTCTTCTTTATCTTTGAAATATCGACGATACGACGATTCGTGCCGCTGTAGCATATTATGCACAATTATCCTGAATAATTTACCTTCGATCGAAGAAGATCCGGTGGCCAATTGCAGAGAAAGAGCTGAATAATAAAGATCCCAAGTTGCGTGACGAACTTGACCTTGCCGGGATTGTCCTGTTCGTCAAGTATCAGCCAAGTGTATGTCATGCAAGGTTATCACGCTATCGAAAGAGAGGAGGAGAAGAAAGAAAAGGGAAAAGAATCTTTGGCTAACTAGCTGAATACTTGCCTCGACTATTTTGAAGCCAATCAATGAGATATTGTACGTGCTGGTGATCAGTTGTATCAGAAACATTATATTTGTCAAGTTTTCGATATCCTCGCACAATCTGGCAGCATAAAAAACGGCAGCTAAAGACGTAATGTCGAGAAAGAATGTCGATTTCTTGCGGGTAGTGTCGATTTCTTGCGGGTCTTGTGAAAAAATTGTAAGAAACGAGGTACATTTTGTGGGATATCGAATTTCTATTGTGGGAAGTGTCGATTTCTTGCGTGTGTTGTGGAATAATTGTAAGAAACGAGGTACATTTTGTGGGATAGCGAATTTCTATTGTGGGAAGTGTCGATTTCTTGTGGGTAGTGTCGATTTCTTGCGGGTGTTGTGGAATAATTGTAAGAAACGAGGTACATTTTGTGGGATAGCGAATTTCTATTGTGGGAAGTGTCGATTTCTTGTGGGTAGTGTCGATTTCTTGCGGGTGTTGTGGAATAATTGTAAGAAACGAGGTACATTTTGTGGGATAGCGAATTTCTATTGTGGGAAGTGTCGATTTCTTGTGGGTAGTGTCGATTTCTTGCGGGTGTTGTGGAATAATTGTAAGAAACGAGGTACATTTTGTGGGATAGCGAATTTCTATTGTGGGAAGTGTCGATTTCTTGTGGGTAGTGTCGATTTCTTGCGGGTGTTGTGGAATAATTGTAAGAAACGAGGTACATTTTGTGGGATAGCGAATTTCTATTGTGGGAAGTGTCGATTTCTTGTGGGTAGTGTCGATTTCTTGCGGGTGTTGTGGAATAATTGTAAGAAACGAGGTACATTTTGTGGGATAGCGAATTTCTATTGTGGGAAGTGTCGATTTCTTGTGGGTAGTGTCGATTTCTTGCGGGTGTTGTGGAATAATTGTAAGAAACGAGGTACATTTTGTGGGATAGCGAATTTCTATTGTGGGAAGTGTCGATTTCTTGTGGGTAGTGTCGATTTCTTGCGGGTGTTGTGGAATAATTGTAAGAAACGAGGTACATTTTGTGGGATAGCGAATTTCTCTTGTGGGAAGTGTCGATTTCTTGTGGGTAGTGTCGATTTCTTGCGGGTGTTGTGGAAAAATTGTAAGAAACGAGGTACATTTTGTGGGATAGCGAATTTCTATTGTGGGAAGTGTCGATTTCTTGTGGGTAGTGTCGATTTCTTGCGGGTAGTGTCGATTTCTTGCGGGTAGTGTCGATTTCTTGCGGGTAGTGTCGATTTCTTGCGGGTAGTGTCGATTTCTTGCGGGTAGTGTCGATTTCTTGCGGGTAGTGTCGATTTCTTGCGGGTAGTGTCGATTTCTTGCGGGTAGTGTCGATTTCTTGCGGGTAGTGTCGATTTCTTGCGGGTAGTGTCGATTTCTTGCGGGTAGTGTCGATTTCTTGCGGGTAGTGTCGATTTCTTGCGGGTAGTGTCGATTTCTTGCGGGTAGTGTCGATTTCTTGCGGGTAGTGTCGATTTCTTGCGGGTAGTGTCGATTTCTTGCGGGTAGTGTCGATTTCTTGCGGGTAGTGTCGATTTCTTGCGGGTAGTGTCGATTTCTTGCGGGTAGTGTCGATTTCTTGCGGGTAGTGTCGATTTCTTGCGGGTAGTGTCGATTTCTTGCGGGTCTTGTGAAAAAATTGTACGAAACGAGGTACATTTTGTGGGATAGCGAATTTCTCTCGTGGGTAGTGTCGATTTCTTGCGGGTCTTGTGGGAAAATTGTAAGAAACGAATTTCATTTTGTGGGCTAGTGTCTTTGGTTCGTGGGAAGCGTTGATTTCTTGTGGGTTTTATGGGAAATTCGCAGGCAACGAACTTTGTTTCGTGGGATGGCAATTTTTGTTTCTCGGAGGCGTCGATTTTCTGTGACTTTTGTGGGAAATTTCTAAGAAACTAATTTCATTTTGTGGGTGAAGAACATGGCAATATTCGATATAACAGATGGAATACAGATATGGGCTAGGGATACTGAATGTGGGATACACGAGGGGAAATGATGAGCGTGAAACGGTAAACGTGGGATTAACGATGCTGTATGTGATGGATACAGAATACGAGAAATGGAATATGAAATATGGAATATGGAACGGAGAAATTAAACGTGGGAAGTAAGGTGAAAGATATGGATTAAGGTAATAATTACGGAATATAGCGTTTGAGCCTAGGGGTAGGAAATATAAAGTATGCGACGGAAATGTGAAACGTTGTATCCATTTAGGATAACGGATACGATTAAAAAAAAAATTTCAAAGCACCTAGTTATACGAATCGCACTCACTTTAGTAACAGTTGATGATGGTTCAGGCATGTTCGCAAATTTTTCATGCCTACGTTCCTTGACGACGATTCTGTTCTGGTAACCGACGTGCTTTCCGTTGCGATCTTCGTCTTTGTCGCAATTGACAACGACGCCAAAATCGGTAGCGATGACGGTGATTCAAACGAATAGGTATTTTCAATTCTAGATCGTACCGTGTCGAAATACCCACACGCGATCAGAATAAGCAAAGGACCAGTCGTGTCCACGCCGACACAGGTCAAACCGACGCTGATCATGGACCCAAGTTGAACAACGTACACGATCTCGTACCACGGTGTTTCTTGTACGTCGATAAAAAACGCGTACGGTAAACGTCGTCGCTTATCGTCCGTCGCTTGCAGAGATTTCGCAGCTTCCGACGGAACAAAGCTGCTATTGTTTCCATAAAGCGTAACATTCGCAAAATGCTTCGGTTCGCTAAATATCAAAGAGCCAAATTGTATCAACAGCACGTAGAAGAATATAGTTGAAACGCAGCTAAACAAGTAGCAACGACTCAATAGTTTCGCTTTGTTCGTGTAACTTTGAACGATCTTCTTTTCGCGTAAATTTAACGTCGACCAGAAAGACTCGCAAATGTTCAACATCGTTTGACAAGAATCGCGCAACCACAAAAGAATCACGAGTCGCGTTTGTCCTGCTACGAGTGAGATGATCATCGCGAATGATTCCAAAACGGTGGCCAGAGTGTACGAACTCGTTGCAAATTCGTACACGTATGAAACGGTGTTAATCGTCATGCAAACGAACGCCAAGCTCGCCAACGTATCTCTGCTCGCTCTTTCGCTCGAAACTACACCGGCCAATCTCAGGAGAGCCAAATTTAGATCGATCGTTTTTTCGAATTCACGTTTCGTCTTGTCGTCGCTCATGTCTATATAGCTTCGTTTGTCCCGGCTTTTAAATATGAACGTTCGACTTAACCGAAGTTCGGCTCGATTTTTTTATTGGTAGAGACGTAAACTCCCCGAAGAATAGTTCGCTTTACCGCGAGTCTCGCGAGTTTTCGTCGTATCGGCTCGGTCTGTCTATATTTGGCGATTCGTTTTTCCGTCTTTCTTCCCCACCCTCTATTTTCCCGTCTTTGCCTTTATTAAAGTTAATGCAACGCGTGAGAATCCGCGCGTTGTGTCCGCAAGCTCGATGATCAATGTTTCAACGCGTGCAGAAGTATCTCTCGTCGGACACCTATCATTATCGGCGAGAGAGGAAAGTTAAAGTCGAAGTTTTCCGACTGCGCGAAATTTCACGTAAAACACGCGACATCGCGTGAACATGACGGACGATTTATGTTTTTTCATCCTTACAAGAAAAAAATGACGTTGACTGAGAATCGTGACATTGCGGGATTTCGTGGATATAGGAAGATCGCGGAACTTGCGTTCTCCCGCTGTGAGCAGAAAATGGCATCGATTCCAAACCGAACGAATATAAAGCAAGATTTGTATCACTTTATAGAAGAATATGGTACGTACTTGTTAGTTTTACGTAAGTCTTGCAAACGTTCGCAAACGAACATCCCGAATGCATTGGTAGAACCAAGGAAAAAGATTAATACGTTTGCCAGATGAGCATTAATTAATTCGAGATCGTGAAATCGCAAAAAGATTTTGTCTTCTTGCATATCTTATTCTGTGCCTACCGATAAGATTCTGCTCTTTTAATTGCGTTCATAAAAAGTATAAGTTTGCATAAATATCCGCAGTCTAGTTATATAACGAATATACATACGTATACCTAGAATCGTTTATTCGCGTCCAAAATAAATTTCAACGAAGGAGCGGTTGAAATCTTAGCAGTTAAATCTTATTAGAACTAATAAGAAGCGCTAGAGTTGATAGCCAATAAACCTCGATTATCGGAACTGCTCGGTTGTCCGGGTTGTCTTGTCCATCAGTCGTTCATCGATAAACGAGATTCAACTGTGTAGTGCGAATACAATAGAACCTCATTTACCCGCACTCCGCTTATACATACAAATTAACGCTGTGCCTCTATTATTCCAACTGCGATTCAGCGTAATTTCCCAATATGTAATACGTACAACATTTATTTTGATTCAAAAGAAATTCTACGTGTTCAAGAAGAAGAGCAATTAAAGTCGTGACTTGGATCCTAATGTTCGAACTAATAAAAAGAACCGAAGAGAATATTCATCTAACAAATCTTTATACAATGTTACGATATTTATTTATTTACGCAATATTTATTTTGATTC
>NT_176554.1:2236709-2266926 GCF_000188095.3 Bombus impatiens | reverse complement strand
CAATGTTACGATATTTATTTATACAATATTTATTTTGATTTAAAGGAAATTCTACGTGTTCAAGAAGAAGAGCAATTAAAATCGTGACGCTTCAGTCCTAATGTTTAAACTAATAAAAAGAACCGAAGAGAATATCCATCCAACGAATCTTTGTTACCAAAACTACTCGATCGTCTCTCAGCCTGTTCGGATAAACCAGCTTCTATCGTGTAATACAAAACAGTTTATAGGAATGACGAAAGTCGAGGCTACCGTTACGCAAGCTCTGCCGATCTTCCATAATTATTATTTATTTAGAATGCGCGACATAGAGACGCGATTCAGGCACACGCGCATTCGCAAATTCCTCAGACGATTCTCTACTTAATCGACATTCCGGATATCGTCGAGGATCGATCGCCTTCTTGATATTTCGTCACGACGCGCGTCGACTTTGACGCTCTACGCTGTGTCCATCAGATACTCGCGACGCTATCTTCGACTAAACGATCCAATCGCTGTTAACGTAATTCATCGAATCCGCCAAATATTTGTCGTACAGAGCCTGGAGTAAGTCGTGCGACTCGACGATCGAGGATGGAAGGACACGGTAACAGCGGTAACGCGGTAGCGACGTGACCAGGAAGGAATACCAAGAAGCTCGTGGAAATCGGAAGGAAGAGAAAGCAGAGATCGTAGATGCGAGTGGCTCCGCCGCGAGAAAAGCGAGCAAGAGCGTTTTACCCGTGGAGAAAGGATAAACGTGGGTCGTAGTTTATCGACGTAGGCGTCTATGCGCGAGAGAGCAGTGGCGCCGGAGCGACGAAGTCCGTTGTCGTCGAGGGATGGCAGGACGGAAAAGATCGATCGGCTGTGGCTAGAAATCGCAACCCCGTGTGGACGTGGCCGCGTGGAACGAGGGCGACGGTGTAAAGCGGTGGTGCAGACGGGAAGGAAAGGCAAAGCGTAGGGTGGGTGGGGTCGCGATCGCGCGGCCGCGCGCTCGCTCTCCTCTTCTAGGAAGTCGATGCGATCGCAGTTTCGAGCGAAAGTCGCGCGAACGGTGACGGGAATCTACGCGAAGGAAAGAAAGGAAGGACGAAAGGAAGGAAGGAAGACGCGAGAAAAAGGGAAATTAGAGTGGTGCGTGGAAACAAAACGAATACTGCGACGGATCGCGATGACTCGCCGCTGGTTCTCCCGCCTCGCTTTTCTCGCGATCTATCCTGACAGGCTCGTCGATACGTGATCGGTTGGAACGCGAGTCTCGTGCGGTCGTGAGATTTATACGCCGATCCTGGGGCAACTTTTCCAGACGGTGGACCTACGTAAGTAGAAGAAAATAGGAGGCAACGTAGGATGCCGGCAAGCGTGCTAATACGCTCAAGAAAGCGACATTTCCCCTTTGCGGACGATGGCTGCCGACCTCAAGCTCGTGCCCGAGCCCGAGCTTTTGTCCCGGACCTGCCACTCTGATCGATATTTCGCCAACCCCGCTGCTTTTCTCTCTCTCCCTTGGTTTCTCCTCCTCCTCTCTCTCCTTCTCGCTTTCCTTTTCTACGTGTATATGCGCGTAAGCGCGCATAAAACCCCTTCCATTCTCTTTGTTTCTGCACGAGGTTTCGCGTCATTCGCCACCCTTTCTGGCTTTGCCGACCTTCTATCCGGCCAATTGCCTACTCTACTTACTCTCTATCCGCCCTGTAACACCGTCGTTTCACGAGCCGCTATGTCGTTCTCGCCGTTCCGTTTCACGCTTTTCCATACTTCGCGCCTTTTCATCCTCCTTTCCTACCATTACCTGTATTCTTCTTCTCCGCACGTGCGCCTCCCTCCGTCCGTGTAATAAGAAAAACGACGGCAGTTAAGAAACTGCACGGCAGCGCGAGAAACAGAGTTTTCCGGTTTACCTTGAAAGCGACGCGTGACCGTCTCGAGTTCAGTCGTTTGCATTTGCGCGTCGAGCGAATTAACCGTCGCAGGAAACGTAACGGAGCGTGCGGGCGTGTTCGTTAGCGGCTCGCGTATCTTCGTTCTCTGGCGCGCGTATATACCCTGCACGCGAGCGTTCGCGTATCGTGATTTTTTTGCCAACCACGCGACAGTGAACGAGACGACGACGATAGTCGTCTGGCGGATGAGCCAGCGACCACGGGAACGCTCGATCTCGCCGAGGGTAAAAAGTGGCGGAAAGTGGCAGAATCTCGACGGTGGCTGGAGCGTCGAGCTGTCGGACGTGCACGAGGCTTCGACCTTCGTTTCGAGATTCCAATCCGAAAAGACGAATACAGGAGGAACGCGAAAGGGAGAAAGAGAAGCGCGAGAGACGGAATGGGATGGAGAGGCGAAACGCGGCAGCAAAGGGGAGAGACCGCGTTGCAGAGGTGAGACGTCCGAGACGATAGGCAGGGACGAAAACAGAGACGCGATGGAAGCAAACGCGAAGGGGCGAAAAGAAAACGGCAAGGTTCGAGCGTTTTATCGCTGCGCTGCTTCTGTGTCGAGTGTCCTACCGCTTTCCTCTTTCCCCCTTTGCGTCATTTCGCTGCTTCGCAAGAAGAGGATATCGCTGTTAACTTACCTCACGGATATCCGCATTGTTTCGCGTCAACCAGCCAACTCAGCTGACCTACATCGGCCAGGCACCAGGCAAAATGGGATATCGAGCCACTCGATGCTCATCTACGGAAAACTACTCGTCTTCCCTACAGGGAGACCCAGGTGCCTAGCGTCGTATTCGTGTTCGCTCGTCGTCACTGTCGTGGTCGTAGTCGTGGTTGAAAGTACTCTTTCGTCCTAACACGGTTCGATATTCGACGCAACGTCCACGCTACGACGGAACTTTTCGCTCGTTTTCCTATATTTCTTGTTGGCACACGTGGATCGAACTCGGATTCAAAAAGAGAAAATTGACTCAGCCGAGCTCGTGTCTCGCTCGCCGTAGCGGCATATTCGAGGACGAACTCGATATTTATGTATCGCTAGAGACGCGCGCAGCTCTAGAGAACTTCGATCTACGATCGACGATCCATGCAACTGATTAACAGTCGAGCAATGCGATTCGTCGTTGCATTTACGAAGGCACTTGGGTGCACCTCCTCTTTCTCCTCCTTCGATCGCGTTAAATATATTCGATCTGACGTCGAGCACGATCAAAGTTATCGGAATAACACGACGACAGTGTCCGAGGGCATAGAAGAGCGCAGCCAAATACAATGGAAAGTGCGTGTTGCTGCTTTACGTCGCGTTATAACGTTGCGCTTTAATAGTTGGAATCGTTTCAGTCGCGTAACTAAATCACAAGGCACGCCGATTAGACGATAATCTATGGTAATCGTCGATCAAGGCCGATCGCATAAGCTGCCCAGACATTCGGTACGTTTTTGATTGGCATCATTCACTGTTAATGCAACTAACTCGCTGCCCCTGCCCCTCTCGCACCTTCCACTTCTCTTTCTTCTCTTCCTCGTTTTCCATCTCCTTCTCCATCGAGCCTCCTTCCTCCTCTGTGTTCCTTCTCCTTCTCCACTTCCTCCTTCGCACTCCCCTTCCAACTTTCTATAAGTCCGCGTGCCGTACTAAAAATAAAGTTAATGCCGAAGCATCGTCTTTCGTATGCGCCGCCACGAAAAGAAGAAAAAGCGGCAGAAAGAAATTGTCGACGGGTCGGCCGAACACGAGAAAACGCGTTCTCCTCTGTTACTTCCATGACGTTCGGTGAAACGGATCGCGAACCGGTGTCGATCGCCGGAAGCAACCGATACGCGAACATTCGAAGCGAAGGAAGAAGAAGAAGTAGAAGAGGGAAGAGAAGCGAAGGAAGAGAAAAAAGACGGAAGGTCGAATAGGGATACTCGAGTAACTCGATTAAGAGATTCGTGCGTTCGAAACGCCATTAGTTTTTTTCCTCTTGTTATTACTGTTATTGCTATTATTACTCTTATTATTATTATTATTATTATCGTTATTATTATATAGCAATTGATAATAATTGGAATTGACAACAGGTATAGCTGTCAAGCGACGAACAACCAAGTTGACGATACGATACCGCCAGATTGGTCCAAGTGTGCTCGATATCTCTGCGAATTATAGCTTTTCCACGCAGAGACGCGTGTATCGGGAATACGTGGTGTATGAGATAAGCGAACAGGATTAAAATGCAGGAAGAAAGACAGGAAGATACGCGACACGGCACGCTCCTATAAATATGTAATAGGGTAGGTGGATGTTATTTGTTTCTTCGTCAAAAATAGATATTCCATTCTAATAGGTATTAGAGTTAGCATTCTAATAGACGTTTGAATAGATATTCTCGACCGTGAAACGAACGAATGGAAACTGAGCGAGGTCGCTGCGGCAAATACACGTTTTCGGACGAACACCCTCTTTGGAAAAGCGGATGAGATCGAAGCCTTCTCTTCTTTCGCTATCGGATAAAGGAGCTGAAAGAGGGACGAGGAAAGTTTTGGGCTCGTACACGACGGTATATGATACGAGAATAGAAGAACAATACCGAACGCGCGAGGAGAGAGCGATGCCTTCCCCGTATTATTTAAGGAAATCGCGAACGACTTCGGGAAATTCTTCGGTTGTTTCCACCTTATTGCCTCTCGTTCCAAGAATTTCTGGCCGATACAGCGCGCGATATAATATTCAAGAGCGATAGAAATACGCGTAACGATATATCAAGACAGCGGCTGACAGAACGATAAGAGAGAACCGTACGGACTGAGCGATGTTATAACAGTGGCGCGAATAAAACCACTCTTTCCTATGTTTTGTCTTCGTAGGAAGAGTCGCCAGTCCGACGACTGGATGCGCGAAATTAGTATCACGATATCTTATCTCACGGGAGTCGCTGCATAAAGGTTTCTATGCGTCATTAAATATCCATTATACGCGTCATACCACGATAGACGTATGAACTATTCAGAAGCTGTATCGATCGACTCGCGTGAATTCGAAAACGTCGGAGAGAAACGTCGATGATGTTGCAAACGCACGCTGTTTTTTAAGTTTACTCTCCTATCGTTTCTGTCCATTTTTCGATAAACGAGCTGGCCCAAGTAAATCTTTTCCTGTTCACGGCATCGAATACCGAATATCGATGAGAAATAAAGTCGAACGGTTCGGCTTGCGAGGGACTCGGCGTACGAAGAAGAAAGCAAAGCCTCGATCTCGTTCGATTCTCCAAAGAGGATCTTCGTTCGAGAACGCGTATGTCACGCGAGAAGATATTTTTAACGAAGAAACGAACGATCGACATCCAGCTATTATACCAAATAAGTGCGTATCGCGTGTTCTACGTTTTACTCTCGGACGCGTATCTCCGCGTGTATCGCGATACACGTATCTCCGTGTGAAAGAAGATCTGTTAAACCGTAATTTCCAGTGACCGATAGCAACTGAGATTCCAACGCTAATCGTTCACGCCCCCTGACACGATTTCTTTTTTTTTTCCTTTGGGCGGGCCGACATACGCCTACCGACAGCTCGAACGACGAATGGACAAATTCATCCCTTCGTATCGTGGTTCTCGCGATCGTAGTCGTGGTTGTTGTCGTGGTTGTTGTCGTGGTCGTAGCCGCGGTCGAAATCGCGATCTCGGCGAAATACGAGAAGAGATACAAGTATAAATATATGCAAGAGATGCTACTCGTTTTTATCAGCGCTCGTATTCGTTTCTTTTTTCGCAGATTTCGTCGAAATGAGGGACCATCCGTCGCGCCTTTTCTCTGATACGAGGTAAGACGGTGATTTACCTCCTATCAAATACAGTGGCTACGAAAAGTATTCGAACCCTATTTATGTACGCACTAATTAATTTTACTTTATTTTCAATGCTAATTAATTAGCTCGAAATTCTTACATTCGTCGTATCGTTTAACGATGTTCTTGCACGATTGTCGCCGATTTTTATGCAATTTCTCTTATTCTCTGTTAGAGTAACTAAAGAAATGGAACTCGCATACAAATTTATTTCGCTCGTTAAATGATACAACAGACGTGAGAAACGACGATTTAGTCTGTTAACTGTGTTATACTGTTGCAGAACGGACGCGTAGAAATGCCAGAATGAGAGGTAAGAGAGACTATCCTATTCTTCGTCGAATACAAGAAAAAATATGAGTACCATCGCCGGTTCGAAGATCATCCTGCCGCTCTGATTGATTAGTGATAAGAGCATTTAAATTTGTTCGAAGTAACGTCGTATTAATGATTCGAATTAGAATCTATTAGCTTTTTATGCGATCAACAGATCGACGGTTCGTTGGACGTTTAATAATAATATTTATCGATATAAACTGCTATTTACTACGTTTGCCGCTTATTACATCGATCTTACGATTACTATTTGCATACGATTTACATTAAACTGCTTGCATTGGATCTTGTTTACCGTGATTTATCATTCGGATACTAAGGATATCGAAGCCGAAGAGCTTATTACACAAAGTACTTGCACGAGATTTAACGATCGCAAATGTCAAATTTATCATCGCGTACCTTTGCAACGAACTCGGAAATCTGACGTTTAAAAATCAATCTAATATCCGTTTTACATTTTTAATGATAAGAATAAGAAGAAAACGTTATATGCCATTGCACATAGCCAATTGCCGATGATTCCAACGAGTAAAACCTTTGCAATTTAACGTATATTCGTAACTTTGCGATTAAACGTGTCGTCAAGGATAAGCGAATTTTCAAATATTGTTAAACGATAGTACACGCATGCTGCTTCGTTAACGCCGTTGATCAGCGAGACTGCGGAATAACACGGTACTTGCAGGAGTGGCGGTTCTTGGAACGGTGAGATCGGCACGCGGAACTTTCCTGAGGATGCTCGTCTTCGTCTTCCTGGTGACGTTCCTCTGGCTTCAATTTCACGTGATCAGCCTGACCGGCCGAGATTCCTCTGGACAGGCCTCGTCGAACGAGACGCTGTTCTCCCTCGTACCGCAAGAATTACATAGGTAAATCAGGCCGTGCAAATACGCCTTTTCACCATTTTCAAGAAAAATCCTCGTCGCCAGTACGTGCGATAATACGTACGAAAATAATAAAAAAGCAAAAAGACAAACGAGAGAAAAACAAAGATAAGTAAGACGTTGTTTGGCAAAGAGGGATAAAGAAAGAAAGAAAAAGAGTTGTTCTTCCAGGTTTCTGAAAGATCGTCGAAATGGTTCTTCCTCGACGTTAACGAACGCGAGCACGGAAACGTTAACCGAGTTCGAAATAGCGGAGATTCGTCGAAACATAGAAAGGGCGAACGCCGAGCAAAGAGTGTACAACGAAGAGTCTTTCGGTCCTTTGGCTAACGACGCTCCCATAATAGTGATTCAAGTGCACACACGGCTCACCTACCTCAGACACCTGATCGTGTCGTTGGCTCAAGCGAAAGGGATCGAGCAAACCCTTCTGGTCTTTAGCCACGACGTTTGGCATCCGGACATCAACTATCTCGTGCAAAGTGTCGACTTCTGTCGTGTCATGCAAATATTTTACCCTCACAGCATACAGACTCATCCTCGAACGTTTCCCGGCGAAGATCCGAACGATTGCCCTCGAAACATTCGCAAAGAACAGTGAGTAATCCTCTTGTTTATCGAATGCGTCGACCGTAGTGTTCTTAAGGCGGGATTTTTAACGAGCGTTGGATTATGGGGGACCATTGTGCGATCGCTATCTGGTATATAACGGACTGAAACAGTTTTTGATCGGATAAATCGTTCGCTTTATATTCCAAGAAATTTGGGAAAGAACTTAGAGCAGTTTAAAGAGTATAGCAAAATGTTTACCTGATTGCAAACTTTTACATATTATTGCTGCATGCGGTAGACGCGTTTGTACCGATGCAACGAAGAAACGTGCTTCTGTTTTCTTAGTAGTAATTTTCGAACGCTCGTGTGCCTGTTAGAATAAAGGAGAGAATTGTAAATGGAAACAACGCAATGAGGTCGTAAAATAAAGCGCTAAGAGTCACTAACTGTCGTCGCTACATTCTCTATGCACGCACCTGCGTCAGGTTCTTGTAGGTCAGGTGCGTCAGGTTCTTGTAGGTCAGGTGCGTCAGCTTCTTTAGATCAGTTTCTATCTTCCTTTACAAGGAAATAATTACTTCACTTATCCGTTAAATTTCGTTCTATAATTACAGATAGCTTTTTTAACGTAGCGTAATAGTTTGTCTATATTGTAACAATCGCTGATCGTTTGAAACTGAACGAGGGAGAACAAAGACAACGAGGGAATAAAAATTACGAAACTTCAGTTTTCGCGAATATTTCGAGTATGTAATACTATAGATACAAAGGGTAGAATTTAAAATTAGAATTAAAATACAAATTTCGCGGTCTGGCACTTATAGAAAATCCTGTCTTTGTCTACCTCGAGCACGATCCTCGACGAACCTACACGCTCTCGCTCAAAGACGTTAGGACGTCTCCTTCTTTTGACAAAATTTTGCGTTAATCGGTGCAGATTATGAATTTCAAATTGCTGTAAAATCGTTAATATATCAGTAACGCGTAATTTATTATTATTCATAATGAATTTTTAATCTTTTCCAATTTTGAGCCAATATAATAAGAACTGTCCCAAGACCTTTGAGCGATGGTGTACGTTTTCTTCCGCACATGTTCGCCGCTATAACTCGCAACTCCACAGAGCTCTGAATCTCGGCTGCATCAACGCGAAGCATCCGGACCTCTACGGACACTACAGAGAAGCCAAATTCACGCAGACGAAGCATCACTGGTGGTGGAAAGCGAACCGCGTGTTCGATCAATTATCGATCACGAGAAATCACACCGGCATAGTTCTTTTCCTCGAGGAAGATCACTACGTCGCCGAAGATTTCCTACACGTTCTCCGACTGATGGAACGTACCTGTAAACATAGCTGCAAAAGATGCAACGTCCTGTCCCTGGGCACCTATCTCAAAACCTACAATTATTTTGCCGATTTCAGTCGAAAGGTGAGAGATTCACACGCGTCGCACTAATCGCTCCGATCGCTCTAACCGCTCTGATCGCTCTAATTGCTCAAATCGTTCTAACCACTCTAATCGCTTTACTCGTTCGGTGCGCGAACTCGACACCTCCTTCCCTAACCAGACATGCAATCGAAAAATCGTGCTTCGCGAACCGTTAGCTTGCGCGATCTCTTACTTGCTTCGACGATCCATATTCCTCGCTACTCGATCGCTGTGATCTCTCGTTTCAACTGATTTCTCGCTCGATTCGAAGGCCACAGGTGAAGAACGCATATAAGCGACACTGTCTGCTTTTCGTGGAATCATTTCAAAATTCAACTCACAGTCGACTAATATCACGTGCAAGTTAGCTCTGCATTTGATCATAGGATCAGATGGATACGCGTTGCTGCTATTATCTTGAGAATTTGAAAGATTTCTCGCGAGGCATTATCATCCACTTTCGGAACGCTTACGTATCTTCGAATCCATCAGGTTATTCCCTTCTTTAACAGTTTCATATTTAAAATAATTTTGTTCAGTCATCAAGATGACATACAAAGCAGAAAATCAACAAACATTAAACGTACAATATTTTCCCGCGTGGCCTCTGTTTCATTCTATTGTGTTAGTTGTTTGACTTAACAGCTGCACTCTCTCTCTCTCTCTCTCTCTCTGTCTCTTCCTCTCTTCGCTCTCCTCTTTCCTCCGCTCTCCTCTTCTTACCGCCGCGTTTGCGACAAGTCGTGCTTATTATTAAGAGACAAAGAAGGGAAGGAGAGTTAGCTAAGAGTAGGGACAGATAAAAGGAACGAAGGAACGAAAAGTTAGGGCGCGAGAGGTAGGCAAATTCGAGTCGATCCGAGTAAATAAAGAATGTGTCGCGAGACCGCGTAAGAATCGTTGGACGATGGGTGCATACCGAATTATCGTCGTATCGAATCATCAGCTCGATTTCAGTATGAATATCTGTGTGTCGATGTTTCACGCACGCCTCGTCCGTTAGTTCCTTGGCGTCAACAGCGCCCTGCAAAAGGAGCTACTGCGTGGATTAAAAAGATGGGAAACATCGACGAGGCAACAGTCGGCTAAAGCCGAAGACGTCATCGGTACCAGTGACAACGGAAGAATCAACGGAATCCCAAGCAGCAGCAGCAGCAGCAGCAACAACAGCGGCAGTGGGAGCAGCAGCACCGGCAGTAGCAGCAATAGTACTCCTACTGGGGCGAGCAACAGCAAAAACAGCAGCGTTAGCAACACTGGCGCTGCCGCCATCCTACCAATCGCACGCAACTCACAGATCGTGCAATCTGCCTCCGCATGGGCTTTCCAACTCCTACCCGAACTCTACAATCATTATCAAAAGGTTGCCGACATCTTTCGACGACCCTCGTTATGCGTGCAATTCTCTCCATCCTTCCCCCTATCTCTACGAAGTCGGGCGCGCACGTGCGCACGCACGCGTTATTTTCTCCGATTTTCCCGAAATTTGATCGTCCTGCGATAGATTCGCGATCGACGATTTAACACGCCATTGCGCATGATGCTAATGCAAGCTTCGAGTAATCGTTCAGGGTACACTCGTAAATCTGAGAAAAGAATGCTCGAAGTTGTTAGACAGCGATTAACGAGCTCTATGTATACAATAAGTGGCGTTGTACGAGATTTCTGTTGTATACGTAATACACAGTAGCATGCACGCGCGTGCGCGCACGCGCTCACGCGCACCGATCGTCCCGCGATCTTCCTATTTCGTTTTATCCTCGCTACGATACTGTAGTTGCATCTTAAGAACCGCGCTCGTGATATTTCATTCAGGCTGAAGTGATTCCTTGGATCTCGAGCAAACACAACATGGGCATGGCGTTTAATCGCGTCACTTGGAACAAATTGAGAAAGTGCGCCGCCCAGTTCTGCTCGTACGACGATTACAATTGGGACTGGAGTCTTCAACATATCGCGCAAACCTGTATGCCACCGAGCAAAGGACCCGGAATCGCGCCTCGTACAGAATCCGGTTTAATCACGATGATGATGCGGGCGCCCAGAGTTTTTCACATCGGAGAATGGTGAGTCGGAATAATTCTTTCTTTCCTACTCTCCTTTTTGCCTCCTCCTTTAAACTTATGCCTCCTTTATGCCTCCTATCGTATTCCAACGGATACCTAACGATTATAGGAAATATATCACCTCTGTCTTTCCACACGTCGTATCTCCCTGTAGCGAAATACTTTTATGATCGTTAAATCGATGATGTATGAATGTTACCAATACCAGCGGAGTCCATCACAAGAAAACCAATTGCGAATCGACCGCTGTGATAGCAAAGGTTCAAAACGTCCTAAAGGCTGCCCGAGACCATCTTTTTCCTACTCAACTGACGCTTACTGTAGCTGGCACTGCGAAAAAGACGAAGCTCAGGAAGGGCAACGGCGGATGGGGCGACACACGGGATCATCGGCTTTGTTGGAACATTACCGTTTATCCGGATCTCGTTTTACCTTGAGACCAAACTCTCGAACGAACGACATCGAAATATCCTTTCGATTTCTTCTTTTTTCTTCGCAAACCCTTCTCTATTTCTCTACCTGCCTCGTTCTTTGTCCCGTTGTCCAAAAAGTCGCATCCCGCTCAGCCCGTTTCGTTCCCGCCTCGTCCTGACTCATCCAGTTTCGTCTCTCGTGGAAGATGCTCGTTTAACAAGTTCCTTCGCGTCGACGAATTATTGTATCGATCCCACGGTCTGCTATCAGATCGCGCGGCATCCCTAGCGGCGTACTTATCTTTATATTCGTGCTAAACCTAGCAACCGATTCAGTCGGCGGAAGCACATTTCGCGCTTAGCGACTCAGCTCCTTAACGAATTTGCGTCTCGACCGGTCGCCGAAGTCCCAGAGAAACACGCTTATCACGTATTCTAGTCATCGTACCCAATGATGATTAACGATAAATGGGTAACAAAAACAAATGGTCGTTGTCTGTCTATAAATTGCTTCCAGTAAGGTAGCGAACAACGTTAGACTGACGATACTCCCCGCTCGAGACGACCCAGACTTTTGAACTTGGAGTGACTCCGAGAGCGAACCAAAGCCATCCACGAGTCGCGAAATTTACATAGGATACGTTTTATATTTGTAACGAGAATCAACGAAAATAAACGAATCGACCGATTTTCTCGTATCTATTATCTTCTTCAAACGTTTATTATCTTATTTCGCTCATTGTAAATCGAGTATATCGTACCTCGGTTGGTCGGCAGTCGTATTTGTACAGGCAATTAATTGTTTCGTACCATCACCTATAAATATCAATGAAAAGAATATCCTTCGTAAGCCGGGTGCACGACTCAAAATCCTCTGTCTTATAATCCTAAAAGTTTCGCGTATGTCGGCACGTTATCGTCGTACTCCACCCTCATAAAGTTCCCTGCTATTGGTCCTTCCAAGTTGTATTTCTCTGCGAACTTCTTTATGTTGAATCGCCTTCGTTGAGGACCATCCCTGAAATTCGTATCAATCGGTAATTCGCGATTTATCGCTTGCCAATAACACGTTATTAGCTGGTAATTAATAGAAAGCAATTAGTTCTTTGGGGTCGTATATCTGCTCTCAGCCATCAAAACGAAGAACCAGTCAGACTGTACGTTATACTGCCACGTGCTTTGGAAATATACAAGATTTTTAACCCATTAAGGATCAAGCAATAGTTTATCATAACACGTACTTGATTGTACATAATTTATTATACGTACTATAACTTCTTGAAATTATGTAAGATTGTAGAATTTAAGCGCAAAAAAATAGCACCGAGAAAGATAATAAGCGATATTTTGCTACAATCCTTGATATTTTCTTTCGTAGTTATACAATTAAAAAGACAAGATTCGATAACGTAAATTGATTAAAATAATTGCAAATAGAACGTTACGTTAACGCAACTTTGATCCTTAATGAGATAACAAGATCTCACAATTTAGGTCAGTGCACCGTGAAATCGAAACTGGTGATTACGAACTTCAGTCATTGGACATTCCTTTGATCGTACTATTAGCGTCCGTTCTACGATAATTAATTCTGATCACCATGGTGTCTATATTGATGCTCAATACGACCACAAAGGATTAAAAAGCACGCAAGCTATTACATATCTACTATGCACGCTCGACTTTACCTGTTGCTCAGCCTTCTCTCGTCGAATGTAATGGATCCTTGATTCTGCTTGTAAACGAGAAAGACATATCGATGTTTACCGCTACCTTTTGGCGGCGCTGGACCAACATATTCCGCTAGTACCTCTCCTTTCGCGACATTTTCTTCTGGAATATTTCCGACCAACCAATGTCGAAATTCTCGATTGTATCCCTTCCTAGTCGGTACGTCAGGATCTGCGCATGAAAGAACGTCGGAATCTTCATTAGTAATGGCTTTAACGAGCACCAAATTACGAGGCATCGAATCATCGATCGATCAAGAGCCATGGCAAAGAAGAAACAGCGAACGAAAGAAACAGGTTTGTTCGCGTCGACTCGGTGAAAGTTGTCGCGAGTTGCACGCCTCGAAAGTTTCACAAGGATAAGGTAATGTATATAAGGTCGCGTTCTTCTCCGTAATTAACTTGAATCGTCTCTAGCCTCCAAACAAATTTGCACTGTACGAGTTTACTCTCTGCTGACTTACCTGTCATTACAAGCGTGTAAAGTACTCCCCCTTCGTGCTTGTAATGAATCTCTGGAATCGTTTGCGTCTCCGTGGGAGTTAACTCATTTCCAAAATCGATCGCTTTGTCTCCGTACTTGACCTAACTCAGATCCATACACGTTATTGCCATAAGATAAATATTAAATGAAATAACTAAATAACATCATTTAGTTATATCAAATAATTTATTTGATACTTTTCATCTTTTAAACTATTCAAACACACGCATCTATGCCAACTAGATTCAGCTTTCTCCTTACGATACGCTTGCATTTGCACTCCCAGACTCACACTAACGTTAAGTGCAATTATTCAAAAAAAACTACACCTCGATCTTCTCTGTTGGTGCCGTGTCTAGTATATCGGGTACGATTTGTGCTTCCTCAAATTTTGTACGAGTATCTGTACCGGTGATAATATGGATACCGCAGACAAGAATTCCTGCAATTTATTTTGTATCTCATATTTAACACACAACGATCCGAAAATAGTGAAATTAGGTACATAGTTGTATTCGCGATTCGATTTTAATTAAATATATACACGTACCTATTATCATGGAATACTTCATCTTTATCTCGTTCTGTTGCACTTAGCCTCGACAGACTACACACGCTCGACTCTGTAGAAACGTTTTATCCTACCGACTACGTCCCCCACCCCTTTCCTAGCTTATAACCTGACAAGAATTCCTATTGCATTTAACTTTTCTTTTCATTTGGCGTCGAACGACCATGATTCTCCCCCTCTTTTCGCGAATGTTCGCGTCCTCTTATTTGCTACTTGGCGCTCCTTTCCTCACAACTTCTTTCCTTTTCAAAATCCTCTAAAGTGGAAAGTAGAAAAACGCTAATCATTCCATTAAATCAATGATCTTAAGTATTAGATAATACAATATATATATTACATAGTTGATGGAACAAATGTGCTGGTGGATCGAACATTACGATGATACGTTATAACTTTATTTATTTTTGTTCATTGTGTACAGCTGTTACATTACACAATGTAAAAGGACTTGTACTACATGAATGAGCGTTTAATATCAAATTTCATACAAAATATCTGCGCGCCAATCTCCAATATCTATATACCAGGCTTCATATCCCTCATATTCTATCCATGCTATGTACTTAACCTCCCAATTGTTTATATAAAAGTGGAACATAATCGTCAAATTCTGCCTGGTACATGTTTCCAGCAATAGGGTTTCCCAGTTTGTATTTTGCAGCAAATTTTTTAATAGAAAAATTTGCTCTATTATCCCCACTGCGATTAGTCAGACGAGGTTCGTCGAATGTAAGCTTTTGAGGCTGCTTATACAAAAGGAACACATAGCGATGAAGTCCTGTGCCTTCTGGTGGACCTGAACCGATGTACTGAGAGAGTACTTCACCTTTGGAAACGTCAGAACCAGGAATGTTTCCTACCAACCAGTGGTGCCATTCACGAAACTTTGGTTCTTTGCGGCTTGGTGCATCTGGATCTGGAAGGAAAATATAATAAATTAATCTAACTGTTAATTAAAAACTACTATTATATGTGCAACCTATGCAATTTTACGTTGTCAAATGTCCTATGACTGGATAAAAATCTGCAGTCTAATTATAACATTTAACGGCAGGCAGAAATTTTTACATAGATACCATTTCTTTAGTTGTGTTAACAAAAATATGACGTTACATTAAAACCTGCGGTGTAATTACTATAAAAATTTCAATATTCTTTCAATACGTACCAGTCATACAAAGGGTATAGAAAACACTTGCATCGCCATCCCACTTAACAGAAGGTGGATCTTTCACCTGTGTCGGAGTCAACACTTTGCCAATTTCAATGGCAAGGTTATTTGGATAAGTGACCTGTAGTACATTTTGTGGGACCTTGTCTATAACGTCGGGTACGACACCATGAGTTTGCAACGCTTGAGCCATCGAAGACAAAAGACGAGTTCCAATTTCAACGAGAGGTTTCCTTGCAATTAATGAAGCTGAAAATACACCAAGTAATAACAGACGACAGACTACGAAACTAACAAATAATCCATTCTTCGCAATCGTAACCAAACCAAAAATACAGCAAGGTTATCGCAAATGGTCGATAGGCAATTCGTACAAACAATTTGACCGATACTGAGCAACCGTTTTTGCATATAATCGATAATCTCTTATTAACTCGCAAAGAAAACAAAACATACAATAAAAAAAGAAAAACACAAACGAAGTAAGGTGAAAAAAAGAGAAGATCGCGTATTCTACGACACTAATTATTACGTGCTACATTGGGAGGAGAGTAATGTGACACGCTTTGATCAATTTTTCTAATAGATATTACTTGCGTTAATTGAAAGCAGCATGACACCCAACACGGACTTTAACTCATAGATGAAAAACTTTAAAGAAAGAATATTAAGGAAGCTACAAATACAACTGACTTTGTAACAATCTTAGAAACCGGCACACTGTAGTCGATTCTTGTCCTTATCGTCCCCTCCTTTTGCCAACGTTTGCTCTATATAGATCGGCATACGCGTTATATATGTAGTACATTGCAGAAGCCTGTAGCGCTAACCAATCATGCGCACGAAATCATTTTGGTAAACATCGCTGTAATACACGCCATCTATCGGAATTCAGGTATTGACAACACATTTTTTTAATTATTGAATATTTATTAGAATATTAACGTATCTGATGAATTATTGCAAACATGTACATTATATTTCAAATGGAAATCTTTAATAATTTCAAAAATATAACAAAGATATCGACCTTTTGATCGAATTGCATCAGGTGTTCGGATATTTGCATTATAAAATACGAATTTCAAATAAAGAAACATAAATGCAGAAACAAAATTATTTTAATGCTATATTATAATGAAATAATGCACTATACACAGACTAAATGGAGACATTTGATTTTCTACATATCTTCCTACATATACGCATACGCGCACATGCGTTATGTACATGTATACACATCATACGTACGTCATACAACATAAACTATCCATATACAACATTCGTACAAGCTTGCACATTTAAAGATATATTCATTTCTTCATAAACAATTGCTCTACACCCTTCTTTAGTCAATGTAACCCACTTAAACATAATTTCTTTACACTGGTGTACACATATGCGCTAAACTTTGGCGAACAAGAATATCAGGAAACAACGACGATGTTTGCGATCAGTTTTTATGCGAAAACATTTCAAGATCGTGCAAATCTGATGAAAATACGATATCGAATGGGTATGAATGAGAATCCTATCCGAGAGTATTACGATACAATTTTTATTCTACGACTGTTTTACTTCAATTTTCGTATTAATACTGTTTTGGTAATGTGACCTTCTTCGCATTAACTTGATATTTTTGCTGTCGTTGTCCTTTATCGTACGCGTGTACATGCTCTTTATATCATCTCTTTATAACTGATTAACTAAAAAAAATTAAGCGTATTCGCAAATTAAAGGAATTACTATTATTTACAGTAATATGTAGGAACGATCGTACAAATTTGACGCGCAAAAAGGAAAACCTTTTCCTTTTTCTTATTCCACATTGTCATTATTTTAACTTTTAAATTTGCACCTTTATACAATTTTTCTGCAAATTCTCTATCTCGAGCGTACTGATTGCTAATTATAGGAAAACAGAATAGAGACGAGAGAAACGAGGAAAGAAAAGAAAAGAGATGGTAAAAGAAAGATAAGAAGGAAAGTGAAAAGAGGAGAGAGGTAACAGAGGAGGTCAGGTAAATGGCAGAAACGATAATGAGGAAAATGGAGATTTATCTAAAAACCTAGACGTTTCAGATTACTACGCGTTGCACAACCATTAAATCTTAATCTTTCACCTTGCCAGCTTTTACTTTTGCTTCGGAATTGTCTGAGATCGGCTTGGTGATCAGGATGGCTCATCGGTCGATAACCCTGTGGCGAACACAATTCCTTCTGTTCCCTGTAGAATTGCTCATATCCGCCATGCAGCAAATAAACTTCCGGATAATAAAGAGCGGGATAATATTCCTTGTTACGTTGACGATCCAAACTTCGTAGAAATCGTGAGAGATTTGGACCTCGTTCCCACGAAAATTCACAATGAAACACTAGAATATTTCTTTTACTCGTATCTGGTTCAATTTCAGGTGTATTTTTCAGTGGATCTAATAGGGATTGCTCGATGAGATCTTTACTGTAAAGATTTAGAGCACCTTGAATGTGACCTGCATCGAACTCGTACGGATAACGGCAATCTACGATTTCGAACGAATTAATTCTATCGTTAAATTCTCCACGTATTAAAGCGGCTAAGGTATCGACTGAAATCGATTTTAAATCTTCGTGATGACCAACAGCTAATGGCAGGACGCATGGTTTGCTGAAATCTCCTGTGAGATCGGTATCGGTGACGCTGCGATGAATAGCAGATTTGATGTGCGCGTGTGCTTCCAATTCCGAGGACACTTCTGTCTCTGTCCCAGTTTCCGTTTCTGTCTCCATTTCTATGTCCGTTTCCATTTCCATCTCTATTTCCATTTTCGTCGATATCGTTTCTATTACAGCTGCCGTCTCTATTCCTGACGTAGAAAAGCTCTTCTGTAACGACCTACACTTTGGCATCTCGAACATCATGGCTTCACCACTGCTACAATCTTTGACGGCTTCAAAGAAGTTGTTGGATCTTCGTGATCTCTTGACTAGTCTCGGGCTCTCGTTCATCAGTGGTTCATGCCGCTTCGAAGCTCGAGCAAACGGCAAATTGAATGTATCTGCGTCGGTGTTCTCGTCGGTAATTTCATCGATTCGCCGACGTCGTGCAACGGGTATAGTCGTCGCTAGTGGGCTACCATCGTCGAAATCTAGAGTCTTAGTCGATGAGTTCGCATTCGGAGAACGAAACAAACAGGAACGTACTTTCGAAAGCGACGAGATCTTTTGACTTTCCTTTTCATATTGCAATGACAATGAACGTCTGAAGCTTCCGCTTGTGCCGCCATAGGTACGTGAATACTCGGGCGTGCTCTGATTACTTAAGTCAGGATTCGTTGATGTATTCGCGATCTCGGCACCGACGATATTGCCGCAGAGTAAAGTGGTGATACCATTCGGTAATTGCGTCGCATCGTCCAAATTCTCGGTATCTACCACATCGTTGAACCCATCATCCATACTCTCGTAACCGGATGAGATGCTTCGAAAGAGGGAACATCGTGCGATTCGCGCTCGGTGTGGCGATGATCGTACCGGCGACTCCATCGGACTCCGAGATTCGATAGACATTCGACGTGGAGCAACGGCCAGGGGCTCCGCAAATCGAAATCTATCTCGCCTCGATTTTTCCTCTTTCTCAATGAAGCTTGCTCCATATCCGCTGTCTTGGCTATTCGGATCGCAATCTTCTAGAGGATGACGGGTCCTTTTTGTACCGACGATCTATTACACATTAAAATACATTAATTAGACTCGAGTATTTATCACACTCTGTCGAATTAATTTTGTCTTTTGACGCTTATCGTTTGACCATGTAAAAAAATTTTAAAGACCGACCCGGTGTGGCGCTTCAGAATGTGACACGCCGCTTGTTCAAAATACAGATAACGAGAACTAATTCAGTCCGAGTCTAGATTAATCGACAGATTAGATTCGATTTAATTCGATTCAAAATACAACAGAAACGGAAGTGTCATTTTGACGCGCGCCCCCGTATGTGATAACTATTTTAAATATATTCAAGATGTTGAAAGTGAGCGATAAATAGCCACGAATAATGTAGGAACAGGTGCATATTTTTCTTAACGCGACGATATAAAAGGTGATGTTTTACGCTTGTCCGTAATTTAATGAAAGAGCACTAGTTAGAATTAATAAGGGTAACAAAAAAAAAAAAAGAAAAAATTGAAGGAAAAAAAAGTCGAAATATGCAAGAACATATGTATTGATAACTATACCTTTTGCGGGCTAGTGCCATGCGGACTGTTATTTTCTTTGTCTATAGATGGCGAGACTGGCTCTGGACTGGAAAGACGTCGCGTAGCCATGCCAATTAGCCGGCGGACTTTTGGTTTAGGTTTCACTGAGCCGTTCGAAGTGTCTCCAATGTTAAATACATCCTTGAAGAGGCTGTAAAGAAAAGAAATAATTATTACATACCTTTCTACACACAGACACAATTGTATATACAATTACGAAAATACAATATCAGTTCAATGATAAACCTAACCTCTATAATTAGGTCCCGATAAAGATACATATTTTGGAAGTTATAATTAAGAACAAAAGATTTCTCGAACTGAAGAAAATCACGCACCTTGAATTTCATTGAACACATCTTTAGGAATATTGCCACAGATATTATCGACATGTTTTACACGCAATAATATTCTACTGTGAATGAATGATTAACTTCTATAAATTGCCTCGAAATTAATCGCGTTTCTTCTTTCCTAAACACAGTTACACAATGTTAAAATAGAATTCTACGCGATTTACAAGGCTGAGCGATACAAAAGAACACGCTGTCGTTCGCACATTGCCGTTTCATTAACAAAACTTATTGCCAGAATACTTTACATATGTACAACACGAGGAAATATGGTAGAGCGAGAGCGCGCCAACCGAATGCGCTTGCGCGCGAGCACCACATGCACTTAGCAGCGCGCAAAACTGATTTCACCGGTATATCTATTCTCGCAGTTTAGAAATCACTGATCCATGTACAATAAGAGCGTATGATACGTAAAAGACATAGGATAAGACCTAATATAGTTTTAATAGGTGAAATTGTGGGCATGTTACTAAGAATTCTTTACGAACATATTGGATTCCAAAAGCACGTAGATACAATGTAAACAAATTTCCCCCATGTACATATACTTCACTGAATTTGCACTGAATTTACAGACACATATTCACACGCGCGTTCACACGAAAAGTACGAGACGAAAGAGACGAAAAATCGACATAGCTCGGAAGCAGAAAATTAGCGTTATTACGATATATACCTTGTATATTGCCACACTTCACACGAATTATTAACATCTTGCCAGAACATAGCGATCAATGACGAAACACGAAGTCACAGTTAAAACCAGTCGATGGTAACAAACGAGAAGAAAAGGAACTGTGCGAGCCGGGAAATCACAGTACAGAGTGGCCGTATTTATCGAATTAAAGAATGAAACGACGGTACGTAAAAGCTCGAACGGTAACCCGCCGTTCGTTACATCGACTGCCGACTCGGATCAACGCACGGCAACCCGCAAAGTCGCGTACTATCTGAGTGGCCTGGCGGG
This sequence comes from Bombus impatiens, assembly GCF_000188095.3. Lineage (NCBI taxonomy): Eukaryota > Metazoa > Arthropoda > Insecta > Hymenoptera > Apidae > Bombus > Bombus impatiens. Next base: position 2,245,971 of record NT_176554.1, on the reverse strand, counting down.
AAGTCTGTCTTTATATGTGGCAGCCTGGTGTGGTGGGGGGAAAGGGCCGACCAATCGGTAACTGGGAAAGGGCCCGCCTAAATCTTCTCAGGGCGTACAGGGAGAACGGAACGCGGAATCCACTCTTTAGGGTAACCGCTATGGGGGGCCCTTTTCTGCCTCTTTGCCGCCGTGTTTCGTTACATCCGTTTGTTCGTTTACTCGATCGTTCGCCGATATTTACCAGTCGCTAAATCTATATGAAATGTACATATATATAGAAGCACACTTGCGTCTGCATATGTTCCCTTACGACTTTGTAAACTTCGATCTAGTTTCGAAATAAAAGTCTATTGAGAAAATTCTTTAACTATTTAAACCTTAGCAACTTCAGGTTTCTTCGCACACGTACGTTCGCTTACTCGTTGGCTTTGAAAAATGTTATGTCTTCAGTAGCTGACGAAAGTATCTGAATATTTATAGGAAGCTTCCATGAATACATCGCGCGTGTTACAGAAAACATTTCGAAATTTCATTAATATTGTAATGAGGTACAATTGTATCTCATACATACGATACTTGAGTATCGTGATTACGTTCGTAACATCTGGTACGAGTCTGTTAATGTATATAGAAATTACAAGATATTCATCAGAGGCATACGCTCCGTAAAGATTATCGGAGTATCTCGTACGTGAACAGTTAATTGCTCGCTATATTAATAATACATGATATTCTATTTTTAGCACAATTATATGTTTAAAATTATTATTCATGTTCCTCCCTAATATTTTAATGATTGTAAGCTTATGATTGCAGTAAATTACATATTTGCAAAGTCTATACATACATCTATATATATATATTATCGGATTGATCTTAAATTTTTAATTTAACCAATATAACCATAGCGGTCGTGCCTCCTTACAGTGTTAGAAATTATAAAATGTTTTATATAACGCGTGCAATATGTACGTAAAAATTCTCCTATCCATTGTATATTTGTTTCCAGTTCGAAAGCTTTTAAAGACCGTATCTAAGGCACTGATTATCAAAGTTAATTAATATAGAAGAGACCGCGTTCTCGAAGGAATTATTTAACATATCTAGAGTTATCAAACCGACATATATATTATATTCAAAGAGGAAGGAAAAGGATAAGACGGAGGAGAAGACGAATAAAGAAGAAGAAGAAGGAGAAGAAAAAAAGGAACATTTAAATCTACGCTGCTTATGTTCCCTTCTTTCTCGCGCTCGTGCCTATGTGTATACTCGGTCATTCACTGGCTAGCTCACTTTCGATACCAGGCCGGAAAAGGTTGCCGACCGTAGGAGTTGCTGCTCGCACTGAAAGGGCCTGTTCTCCTCTCTGTCTGTTACTATGCTCCTCTTTCCGTCGACTGATGCACCGACCATTCCGAAGGATGCAGCTCTCAGCAGGTACAGCTCGGTCCGTTTTTTCATTCTGCCGATCACAATGCTTCACCTGATCTCCGATACCACCCTCGCATTCTTTAAAGATTTTCACACGGACACGCCACGTATGCGTTCGTAAGATTCAATCGCGCAAATAAGTTCGAAACGTATGTTTGCGCGTACATATGCGTGTCTTATCTTGTTTAACCATAGGGATAAATAGGGAAAAGGGATAAATAGGGATAGCAGGTAGTAACTTCGCCACGCTAATTTATGCAATGCTCTCGTTGTCGTTAATAAAATTCCATTGGTACCCATCTCGTGCTTCCTGCTTCACATTTTATTGCACATTTTTTAACAATGCTGTCTTTTTTTCTATTTAATATAGATATACGTATATCTTTAATAACAAAGATTTCCTGGTAATTTATTTATGTTATCTTTTACTGCGTATTTATTTATCTGCTCATTTATTATCAAAATCATTTAAAATCTAAAATATAAATCTTTTAACCTCTTTAAGTCTGGGTTGCAAAGTTGTGGTTACCGCTTTACACTTCTCGCTTTGGCGTGGTAATCACGTATTGAAGCAATAAACGAAGGTTAGTTAGAAGACAGACGAAGTGAAAAAAAAAGAAGCGGAGGAGAGAAGTCTAAAAGAGGGTGAACAAATAAGGGACCGAAGGAATATAACGAACGATCCATCGGTCTGTTCCCAGCAGTCATAAATGCGAAGATTATTCGCTATAGGGCATCGAACGCGCGTAACGCACAGTGCGACCATGGGGGTAGCTCAGCTGCTTACTTTGCCATATATCGGGGGTTGCAAAGGCACCCCTCGCGTACAGCTGGCTGATTGTGCACCTTCTCCATCCTCGCGACACGTTATACCCGTACACCGGCTTTAGAGACAATCTCTAATCCAACTTAGATAGCTTACTTGCGGAAAATCGTTAAAAAGTATACAGACCTGATATGAAAACCTGAATTCTTATCAATATACCAGTGCTATATACGAGTCAGTTATTTGCTTTTCAGCTAACTCCACAAATGAAGAAGTAGAGAGAGATTGATAAAATTACATATGAGATAAGCGTCGATCAAATGCTTCGTCGTAAGAGTTTCCGAAATTTCAACAAGTGGTGTTAACCGCATTGGCCCGTGAACGAGCTCGTATCATACACTGTATCATACTATACCCGCCGCTTTTTATTAATTTCTTCGTTTCATTAGATACACGATTAACACCCAGCTCTCAAGAAACAAACGACCTACTTCTATAAGTTCATTTGTCGCGAGAAGATGACACAGCTAGATAACGATGTAAACTTAAGGTAAATTTACAAAAAAGCAGCATCGTCTTCGACATCGTCATTTTTCTTCGCCTCTCCATTTATGCAGTTGATTAACATGGTTTCTGAACGTAACATCGAAATCAAAAAACCAGACTTATCACGTTTTTCCTTTGCTGTGTGCGCGTGTAAGTACACACTCGGCACTGGTCCAGAAACCGTCTTCCACGGGAAACGAACGGTTCGAACGTATAACGGACTGGAAGGGAACTGGGAACTTGGAATCGGGCAAACGCCTGGCTCCCTACGACTTTGATTTTTCTATAAGAAAGAGTGCAGATGGTCGTATCCATTGTGATGGTTGGCACGTGCCAACCATGGGTACCCTGATGGTGCACCGCTAAGTGCATATACGTGTGTACATGTAACAGACACTTTCCAAACGAGCGTGTGCTGTATGCACGCATGCGTGTACAAGATACGATCGTGTACGTGTAGATACACGAAGATACGTGTACGGTGGGTGAAACGTATATTTCTACACAAACGTATAATCGTGACGATGTCCCATTGATGTTCCATTAACGACACACATCGGCACGAAAACGTGGGGAGCCATTTACGTAATACCTGACGAGAGGACCTTACACTTTCAACATTCTCTCTATTTTCGAGTATACGCTGTGATTGTTTATTTTTAATCAAATTCGTTGACATATTATTATACATCGTACGGTATACTATACATCGATCAATTCGATTTTGCGAATGAAGGCGTAACATAGGAAGTAAAATAAATTGATAAGTACGGAAATATAAAAGTTATTCTGTCGTAAGTTGCGTTCTACCGACACAGGTATACGATGTATATGCACCTTATGTTCATTCCGCGAACCTTTCACGAGGAGAAGACACGAAATGTTTCGTGAAGATTGCACATGATCGATAGATATATAAAAGTTGGATAAACGTAACATTATTGAAGAACGTAACAGAAATATTTTTACATTTGTATAAAATGACGTATAAAATCTTATAAGAATAATATATAGTTTATAGAAATTTACTATGGGAAGGAAAGTGTAACGGTACATGAATCGTAGGATACAAAGTTTCAAATACCAGGAGGTTCTAGGGTTAATATAAAGGTAATAAGCAACGAAATATACCTGAAATTTAATACCAGATGTTTCGTTAGTCTAATTTCAATTCGAAGGATTTGTGGAAGTATTGATTTCACTTACTGCAAAAAATTAAGAATTATTAAATTAAGGATTTATTACGTTACAGATAAAATTTCTCATAAGGGAGACGAAAACCTCCAGTTCAAAGCATATGAAGAATTCGGAATTTCCTGCGTTCTGTTAATCGATTTTATCCGTGGGTCGTATTTTCTTAAAGCATTTTCCTGAGTTTAGTAAAATGATAATTTTATTTGATAAAATTTGATCCTGAGGATTTTCTCGAAATATTAAAACTTCTTTCTTTGTTAAAAGAAAAAAACTTAAAACGAATATAGTTCGGGAATCGTAGTAGGCTTAAATAGACCTGGTTTTGAAATAACGATCTTTGACACTCTTGTAAAGAGATTCGAACTGATTTCATAACCCGATATAATCGTAATGTAATCGTAAAAATACGAAAAAGACGAAAGATCGTCGAAAGACTATGCTGATTTTGATTAGAAATTAGACAGCTGAATGTATTAGAAGAGTGTCGATGATAACGACCTCGTAACCGTAAAGCATTCTAGAGAACAAGACGGCTTTACAGCTTCCTAAACGAGATCATCATCTGTTCCTTCGGTATCCCGAAGGGTGTAGAAGACAGTCTGGTCGTTCTTGCTATTCTTCCGATACATGCAGCCGTCGCAGATGCACTGTACAGGAGATCGAAATTCGCAATATGCCGAGAAGCAGTCGAAAGAAAGAAAGGAAGACATATAGAGGAGGAGAGGAGAATAAAAATTGCTCGAACCCCTCGCTAACAGCTATCAAAAGTCCCCTCTTTTAGATGGATAGATGAAGACGAAGGGAAGTCAGAAAAAATAATCACCCTGGGAAGTGAAGAAGCAGCAGGAACGGGATAGACAACAAGAAACGCGACGCGTAAAGAGCAAAAGGAATGAGGAGGACTGATAAGGTGAAAAGAGGAGAAGCATGGAAGACGAAATGGAGAAAGAGGTACACTCCGGCTATAAGTATCAGCACATCTACTCTTTACATTTATTGGAAAACTCTAACAATGGAAACTGTTAAGGAATTTCCAGTTACCAATTTAACTACTAATTGAATAACTTATCGATATATATGTATAATTGATTAATTATCGATAATTAAATTGATGTTAATTGTAAAATCGGTTGTGAAGATTTTGAATCCTTTATAAGGCGCGTATGGTTCTAATAAATACAACTTTTACCGCAAGATATTAAAATAGATGCCTTAAGATATATCGTCGAAAAACAATAGGTACCTCGACATTATGGTCGAGAGGTGTTGGATAGGAACTGCTCTTTCTTATAGTTGTGAAATCTATCGTTTACGATCCGTCAAAAAATATTAGCTTTATTTTAGGTAATATCAGGAAGCAAATAATCTCTGTGATGTACTGTTAATCTAGGGGTCGTATAATTGCCTCAAGTACTTATCCTCAATTCGTCAAACAAGCTGTCAAGTTATTGTAGAGGACAGGTTATAATGAAACAATGGAAAAGTACGGTTTAAAGAAATACAGCTTTGACCACAAAATATTAAAATAGGTGCCTTAAGATATATTGTCGAAAAACAAAAAGTACCTCGACATTATGGTCGACTGGTATTGCACGGTATGTAAAGGTACAAAGCGATATAATAATAAGCAAGAAAGGTAAAAAAAAATACATTGAGGCTGTAAACCGAGAGGTAAAATTTGAAAATCCACGGATTTTGTTCCAATTCATCGACATTTGGGGTAAATTTGTCTATCATAAACGGTTTTAAAGATTCTAGAATTGCGTGGAGCTACTATTTCTCATCGTTGTGATATCTATCGTTTACAATTCTTCAAGAAATATTGGCTTTATCTCAGGTAATATCGGGGAGCAAATAATCTCTGTGGTCGTTCAATTACCTCAGGTACTTATCCTCAATTCGTCGTAAAACTTGTCAAAACAAGCTGTAAAGTTATCGTAGAGGACAGATTATAGCGAAAAGATGGAAAATGTCGGTATCTTTCTAAAAAAAACATTCTATATTCTTTTATATAGCATAAGATAGATTAAACTAGGAATACAAAATAGAAAAATAAATTATAGTATAAAAAAAAATAGTACATACTGATATACGGCGTAGAAATGATGTACGGGGGGAAACTGGAAATCATCGAAAGCCGAAAGGCAAGAATTAAGTGAATAAATAAAAAAATATATTTTTATGTATAATAGTTTTTAAATATCTCTTGGAAACATTGATAATTCATTGCCACTTACTTTACATTTTGTCTACCGTGTTCGGCCTTCTACTTCTATTTACACAATAGAAGAAGGTAAACCTAAATTTCTCAGGGAATCGATCAAAGGAAGGAAGGTCACTCGGTTTTCGGCGCCGCCGACCTGCTAAATAGCACAAAATTCCAACCCCCTGTTCAACCACTACCTATCAATTCTTTATATGCTACTTTTTACCTGTGATCTGCTACCATCTTCCCACCTTCTGCCGACCTGTACAAATTCCAAAAATTTCCCGGAAAGTTGAGAAACAGCTTGTCTAAACGCGCTCGATGATCATTGCACGGATACAGAGTAATTACACCTTGAATGCTTCACAACTCCGTGGAAGAGTTGCTCTATCGAAAAATTGCTATTGTGATTGTATTTCTCGCTAGATAGAACCTGAACATTTATAACAAATGTCCAAAGACAATCTAACGAAAAACCCACGAATTTATCATCAATGTTATATTTTATGGCCTCGTGCAAGACCCGACAATGTCATACTTTTGCAAAAATGAGTTAATCCCGGTATCGAGTTCGGAAGCAATTGTACGTTCCATATGAAGAGACGACAGTATCAAATTCCGTGTAGAAATGGCTATACTGGAATTTGTTCCTTTATTTCGATTTTATCGCGATTCTTGTCAACTTTTATTCTCGTGATTGTAGAAATTTCTGTTTAAGATATAACTTGCTTAAAGAATTAACGGTATACTACAATCTAATATATGGAAATAACTATAATGTATGGAACTAACATACGAAGAGAATTTGTCATACGAGCTAAACGGAGAAACACATGAACAGCTTGGGGGCTTGGCGCGCTTCAAACAGCTAGGTTTCTGAGAATAGCCATGCAACGGTGCCCGCAAACCCAGACCTTGGGATTACCACCGACTCTTATCGACGCTTAACCGCAACCGAAATATCGCGACGATATCTTCCTTTCTTCTTCCTCGTTTCGCTCATCCGAACTTTATCGTTCGATCTCTTTTTCTCTCCCCTCGTCCTTCTTCTCTTCCGCCCCCTTCTCCAGCGCGCGATCTCTCTCTCGCTTCTTCGCACTTTTCTCGCCTTTCTCTATTACTCGTTTATTCGCTACATCTTTCCTCTCTCGTTTATCTTTTTTAGCATTATCAACAATCTCGCCAATGCTGAACCGATGCCGACACGCATATGCACGTATGTGTGTCGAAACAGAGAGAGAAAGTGCAGATGATACGGAAGAGTTAAAGTAGGGAAAAAATGACAAAATAACAATTGGAAAATTAGAAAAAGGAATATACAGAACGATCTTAAAGTTTCCATACAACCAGAAAAACACGCGATTCTCCGCGTAAAAAGTCCAACATGCAGGATACAATTTGTTTATAAATATCGTTGTATGTTTCGCGTTCGTAATTGTTACGCAGTGGCTGCAAAAAGTATTTGTACACCACTGTTTTAATTTATTATTGCGCGTTAAGATATTGTTACCACCGGTCAATCAAGCATCCGGATCACTTATGAGCGGTAGTATATGACTGATTACGTTTCTCTGCCGTGATCTACCCGCGAATACGACTTATGGAATATCCTAATAAGAACGTTGGTGGACGTTCGATACGAGCCGATTTATCCCAGCGAGAAAGTCGTTTCGCGTTCATCGATTATTCACGTGCGAGTAAAGCTCGTGTAACAGCTGCACCCGTATAGCATATCGCAAGAGCCAAGCGTTAGACAATACGGTACACAGTGCCCTGATGGGGGAGGCCGAAAGTGTTATATGGGGGCGTGTAACGCTTCCTACTACCCAAGCGAAAGTCGACTATACTCGATCGCGTAAACCGTACACCTCCCCAACTAGCCAGTACACGAACGATCTAACGAACTTCCAAACGATCAAATCGTCGTACGTACGCATCTCGCATTTATTTCTCGGTAACGTTTCCCTCTTCGTACGTTCCACGTGGCTCTCGGTACGCGCCAACCGAACTTGGTCGCTCGAACCGAACGAACGTTAACACATAACTTTAACAGAAATTACTTCCTGCAAGGAGGTATACCTTAAGCAGTTGCTCAATTGAGATCAAACTTTCTCGCCGACTGTTTTCAGTAAACCATATATCTTCGAAACGTATAACGGGAGAAAATGTGACAAGAAGATAGGACGTCCTTAATTTTTTGTATCCCTTGGACCCCTTGTGGCGTGGAACCAATCGTGCGTTTCGTTGTCGAGAAAATGTACCAAGTTCAAGGAGACCAACAGTCGTTGTTGATGTACGTAAGAACTTTCAATTCAGCTTCGTACTACGTTTTTCCATTTTAATCGTTTAAGGAATTTCCTCTTATTGAAACAAGAGACAGGCTAGCAGCGTACAAATTTGGAGGAGAATTTCCACGGTGAAATTAAAACTCGCTGCGAATATACGTGTAACAAACCCTTTTCGCAGGAACGTGTAAAGATTGTCAACGACGATCGAATTTGTAATTATTATTACGTCACAATCGCTGAAAATTCCGTTCATCCAATTCGATCCAATCGTAATCAGATCGTAAATCATTCCGTTCGAAGACGCACGAATGACGATACTCGTAAATTAAAAAAAAAAAAGTCAAATTTCATCTACGTATCGCGCGATAGTTAACACATTGTCGACTGGCTATTTAATGCAAAAATCAACTTGCGCAACCGACTATCCTATACAGAAACTAACAGCATTTCTCCATGAATATGCATGTTTACTTGTGATATATCAACGACATGTTAAAAAGCACTGTCATTCCTGTTCTACTCGATTTTCAATCGAAGAAATACGTTCGTACAAATGCGTCTAACGTACGATTCGCAGAACGGCGGCCGGTTGCCAAAAACACGCGAAAGAAACAACGGAAGGAGTAACGAATTTCCTGTATCGTGCGACAGTTAAAAAGATCCGATTGTTCCTGTTCTTTAATCGGATTTTCAATCGAGAAAGTACGTTTATATATAAAAGTACGATTCGCAAAACGGGCCGGTTCCCAAAAACACGCGAAAGAAGGAATGGAGGGAAAAACGACGATGACCGAACGGCGTAGACGGTCAAAGCGGCGAGACGATGAGTTTCTCCTCGTCCCGCGCAGG
>NT_176554.1:2199979-2235995 GCF_000188095.3 Bombus impatiens | reverse complement strand
AGGAAGGTTGCCGCCGTTCCCAGGCTGGAGACTCTTCTCCGTCCACCCAGAGAGGAATTTAAATCTCAACGGTCGGTCGTGGTCTTTTATAGTGGGGAGAGGCGACACCGCTGAGGTTCGCGACGGTGCGACGGCAACGAAGAAAAGAGAAAAAGATAGACCGAGACCAGGAGGTAGGGAAGGCGAGCGTTCTCGCCTGTACAAGTGTGTGTACATGCTGGAGAGAGAAAGAGCGAGAGTGCAGGGCGAAGAGGAGAGAAGAGAAGGGGAAAAGAGAGCGAGAGAGAGAGAGAGAGAGAGAGAGAGAGAAGAGAGCAACCACCCATGGAACACACTGTTTTGCCGTGTCTCGAACTCGGCTCTGGATTCGGTCTCGTTCTCGGTCTCGGGCTTCGACGACCCCGACACGACTTCGGTTCCAACCCTGGGGAAAAGGGACTCAACATTGAACCAAACAACTAGTACAAAGTAGACATGAACAGAGCCGCGATGAAGAGGGCACAGAAATCAACGGATCTGGAAACGGGAATAGGGAATAGGGGCGAGAAGATTCCGGTTAAAAGAGCGAAAGACTACTGACAAGGGGATAAGGAAAACAGAGTGTTGGAAAGAAGCGACGATGTAAACATGGTAGGAACGACGATAAGGGATAGAGATACAGAGAAGGTACAATAGGAAAAAGGAAAAGATTCCTGTTTTCAAGAAGAATACCGATAGCAGTATGTAGGCGAACATTTCGAATAAAAACAAATTGCATACTAGCTTCGATTTATTCGACACGTAACGGGTATTAATTCCCGCCTACCTATTCCCGCCAACTCCCGCTAACTCCCGCCGACTTGTATATCGATGCATATACATGCCTTGCATCTTTCTATGCTTCCTTCCTCTATAGCAAACGGGAAGAGTTACGATTGAAAATCATTCGGTTGTATAAGGTATTTGGAGATAAGTATTTTTATTATTCGTATAATTTCTATATTCGTTTGTTTTGTATTTAAATCTGAATAATAGCGACAGTACATAGGGAAAGAAGGAAGCGACGCTAACGTGGTTTTGGTCTGGCTCTGACACGATATATTCTAGCCAGTGTTTCGTTTAAAACAGAAAAAGAGTAATATCCACTTGATCCAAACCCTCGGCTCTAGAGGATATTAAACCGACGTTAAAGCACGTCGCTGTGACCATGTCCCAATTAGCGTATTTACAGTCCCTACGCAACCGCTTCCCGTTTAAATGCTCCGGTTACTCTTATCTTGCGGAACGCCTCTGGTATTTTGTGCCAGTCTAAACGATACCATTGATATCGTCGATGGTAATATTCGATCTTTTACAGCCCTATTTTCTATCAGATATATATACACGTATCATTTACGCATAAAACTTCCAGTCCAATTGGACCATTCGCAGATCAAAGTTCGAGATTTAAAAAATGTTAGCGTCGATACACATAATCGATATATAATTTCGTCAATTTCCTCTACTTCTCGGTTCGTGGAATTAGCCACGATTTGGCAAATACGCAGCTCAATTGTCGTCTAGTCATACTCGATTCATTTTCTCATCTGCTTGATTGATTTTCAACAATAACAACGACGAAGAGGAAAAGAGTATGATCGCTTTGGTATGCTTCTAATGCGGCTCAACTTCTCTCTTCTTCTCTTTTTCGCTTCCCAGACAAAGCGATCTACCACCCATGCACCGTGCTAGCCAAGTGCTACGAAAGCTCAAAACCTTGCTTTAATACCTCCCACAGTTTCCTATTTTTGAGTTTGCTGGCTCCTCTTGTCGCTTCACAGTGAAATCTTAGTTTCTTTCAAGACGACAACGACGTTCCTTCGGACCTGTTCCGTACCGTTCTCATAAAACGACCTTCCCAGAAAGCAGTTCTTTTCTATTTCTCTATACTCGTCGCGTATCGTACAGTCTCGAGTATTTCACTCACGATGAAACTAGTTGCAACAGGTTTCGTCTGCATCAAGTAACGAGAGGAATAAAAAACGTCTAAGAACAGCCCTTTCGATGTAAAATCACCTTCTATTATTCGTTACACTACCTAATTTTTTCCATTCTAGGCTACTAAAAAAGTCTCAAAAAATTCACATTAGACGATTGGTTCTTGAGTGAAACGTTTGGAAAATTTTTCGGGAAAAATAAAAATACATCTGGAAGAAATTTACGAGTGAAATTTCGGGCGTAATTTCGGGATTCAGCTCGTCTACAGAGAGGTCTGTGGAGCTACACGGTCTATTTTTTCAACCAGCTTTCCACGGCTCGAACAAACGAATCTCTTTAAAAGATGAAAATCTGCGACCAACGTCGTTCATCCCCGGGGCGACTTTCTCACGCTAGCTCGGTTACTAAGTGAGGATGTGAAAGACCACGGCGTTCGAAGGTCGTTCGTTCAAATTGCTCGTTTTGCGCATCGCACAAAGCCACCTCTACCAGCACGTTAAGATCTCGGTACACGAATACACTTTATAACCGATTACATACAGCGAGGCTCCAACGTTCGACGTTACGGACCGTTCGAAATATTGCGCGAAGCTAGTTTTTTAAATGCTCGTGCTTATGTAAGCACGCGATCGATTGGCGCGTGAACGAACGACAGAGCGCGATAGAAAGCACGGGAGTGGGGGGAGACAGAGAGAAATGGAGTGGGTGGTAGGAGGCTTAATGTAGGAAATGGAAGGGAGAGAAAAAATTGGTTGGAAGGGCGCTGTTGCTGGGGGCGAACTCCACCGTTACGAGTGGAGTAAAAACGGTTCGAAAAAGTAACGGATAAACGGAGAACTGAGATGGCAGAAGAATAGTAAGAGAACAAACGAAAAAGGAGTGGGAGAAAAAAGGCGCGCGAGAAAAGAAGAAAGAGAGGAGAAAGGGTGGGAGGGAGAAGAAAGACGAAAGAACGAAGTGAAGATTGGTGGGTGGGGAAGATATGATAGAAGGAAGAAAAGGAGGAAAGAAAGCAAAGAGATACGGAAAGAGAGAGGCGAAAGGAGTGTTTGAGAGAGGGGCGCGAGAAGCGTAGAAGATGAGGCGGATGAGGTGACGGGATGATGGGGAAACGAGTATGGGTAGACATGCAGGCATGCAGACAAACAGGCACCGAGTGGATACTGGAGAAAGAAGTTGAGAGGAAGGAGGAAGTTGCGCAACGGTCAACCGACGCGGCATTAGAGAAGCGCATCGAACCAACCCACGTAAATACTTGTTCCGTTTATTTAAAAATATAAGACGATCCAAAAAGACGAAGCCGGAATAAAGATGAAACGCGTGAAAGGTTGATAACACGCGCCCAAGAAGAAGAAAGATGAAGGTACTTATCGATCGATAAGATCTGAACATAACGATCTCTGAATCTTGGAACGAGTACAAAAGGAACGAGCTATAAGAAGGCCGTAATAAAATTCATCCCCCGGAACGAGCCGCCGAGGCATGCATCCGATTTCTTTCTTTCTCGACCAGCTCTCGGGTTTGGTCCAGCTCGTTGGTTACCGCCGCTATGCAGCTACCTGTGAGGGAGTGAATCGTATAAGTACGAATAACAACCTGTTCCCCTCTACCTGCTCGGAGAGCAGCTACGTGTATGTGCGCGGATAACAGCTCCTTTCCTTTGATCTCGAATGACGAAAGACGTCCTATGACCGCACGTATACTCGTTAATTCGCGCGTTTACTTCCTCGCTTCCGTGAAATACGCGTACACCCTTGTTTTAAATATTTATAAATACACGATCTTATTTTAGCGTGCTATTTGAATATCACACGCTTCCAATCCAATCTTGCATTTGTTCCACGTGTGCACTGGTAATATGAGAAGAAAGAGCGGAGTCTCCGATAACTCTCAGTAGGTAAGTACGTTGGAAAGTTACGAGCGAAAAAATTCGTATTATAGACCGTTGGAAACATTAAGATAGTATTCTTGGTCAATGTCCGAACTTCTTCTATACAAGTCACGGACGGGATAAGGACACACGATAAATGGTCTGTATACAAAGAAAATAACAATTAGCGGCGCATGATATTGGGTCGTTTCGTGGAAATGGTCGAAACCATCGAGAATCTCAGTCAGTTTCCCTCCAAAACCGGTCAGCTGATGGTATTTGCCCGACCAGCTGAAGGGACGGCTGTCAAGGGTAGGCAGACTCGGCCATTTTTAAATCCCTCGTAGCCGCCGATTTAAAAGACCACGCTTGTTTTCTGCTGCGCGTCGGCCTACTCGCCTCAGCCCCAGTCCCGGCCCCGGCCCTGGCCCCATCCCCCACCAGGTTTGCCTTTCTGACGACGCGACGCGACGTACAGTGGCTCACGAAAGTATTTGAACATTTACAATAGAATTTTTTTATGAATACGCTATGTACACTATAGGAGAATCGCTAACACTGTAACGAGACGCGATTATCATAATCGTAATACTAAAATTTGAAACCAATCCGAAAATGTATATACAAGTTACGAGACATTTATTGCAAACGTTAGAACAATTAGTATACCTCATAAATAACAGTCTTAAATACACGATTGACGCTAAACATGGTTTCGCTATATACTGTGGCTTGCTAGTACAGCGAATAGCTGACTGATCGTATAATTTGATGATCTTTAAGAATCGCATGCTTTCCATTTACCGGAAAGTAAATATCTTGTAGCTTCTACGTACATTTTCAGATTCCGTTCAAATTTTGTCAATGTAATCGCGACAGCCGTGCCTCGTTACAGCGCTAATGAAATAAGACATTTTTCCTGCAATATATACGGAAAAAGTTTCTTCGAGTACTTTCGTGAGCCACTGCAACTTCGTCTTGGCCTGTCCCGACCCATCAGCTCTCGCTTCCTCTCGTGTTGTCTTCTTGTCGTCTCGTTTCATCTCATCTCGCCCCCTACCTTGTCAAGGCGTAAACACCATTCCGTTCCCTTTACATTCGTACCCTTAGACCGACGTTGGTATCGCGGCTACCTTTTCCCGCGCTCATTCCTACTTTCCTCGTTGTCTCGTTTCTTCACGCTAACCGGTCGAGTTGCAACGAACGTCCACGCACGTTGTCCGCGCATCCAACGAATCGCGCTTGTTTTTCATTATCTCCGCTTCACCGTTTTAGCCTCCAACCGTTACGACGATCACGGTTCAAATAATCAAACGCGAGTCGGTTGATCGCCGCACACTTTCGACATCGAACGACTATCTTCGATCTTTTCTTTTCGCCGTAATGTTGCACGTTCGCTGGCTGAATCTCGTTCTCAAGTACTCGCAATTTGCGACTTCCGTTTGTAACATACGATTTTTGTTTATAGGTTAATGATCTTCCCATCTCCTTCTTTCTCTCTGTGGTTTAAAGCTGACATCTTTTTCATTTCATCCGCCAGAAAGTACCCATTTATTTGTAAAAATACGTTTTGCACCAGTACTGTACAATATACTAATTTTTTGCTTTATTTACTGTATATTAATCTTTTCACGCTAAATATTCCTGTACATACAAATAGCAGCTCACGGAAGCATTCGTGGACTTGTAAAAACCTTTCCTTTTCTACGAAACATTTCGAAATTTCATTAGCACCGTAACGAGACTCGATTATCACGATTGTATTGGTAAAGTTCGAAACAAATTTGAGAATGAATATAAGAGGTACGAGATATTTCGTGCAAGTATATATATACGTGTGTAGTCTTCACTGGAATTTTGATTCAAATGGTTCGCGATAAGAGCAAATGTCCCAAATTTGCTGTTCGCTCTTAGGATTTCGCTGTTTTGTAAAGTGGGAAAATTTAAGAAGAATGACAATTAACAAAACGCTTAAATTAGTAAGAAGCTAATAGAAATCTTTGAAACTGCTTGTCTGTGCACGCCAATAGCTCAATTATTTCTTGTAACGTGGTATGAGAGAAAAATGCGAGACAACCGCACAAAATGATCTGTAGTTCGATAAATGGAATTCTACGGTGGATTTATTCGAAGGAAACTGTATAAATAAAAGGCTCGTGGCATCAATAGCTACGTTCTAACAGCAGGTCCCACACGGCAACAAAGCAAAATAGACCAAAAGAACGAAACGCGCCGTTTTTCCTTTCGTGGACTCTTTTCTTCAAGATTTCAGGTAAGTATATCGATCCCTGTGACCGCGAGACACAGGTACTACATAAGATGTTCGACATCTTCTCACACCTACCTGAAGAATCGATTCAAAAAATACTCCAATTGTAATACTCATCGCCAATGACAATTTAGTTTTTCATATATTTTTCAATATATTTATCACGAGTCTTTCAAATTTGTTTCCTTCGTTCTTCGACTACTTCGTCGATCCTCTTTTTCTTTTTTCTTCCTTTGGTTTATTGCACAGTTAATTCGTAAAATCGAAGATAAAGGTTAAGAACGAAGGAGAAGAAAAGAGAGGAAGAGAGAAATTTGGAGGGAAGACTAGGATGGTGGTGGAAAAAAAGCGGGAATGTTGCGGCGATCAGCTGAGAAATATTCCAAAAGAGGCTGGTCGGTCGGCCCTTTCGATAAACCGGTTAGCCTGGCGTGGGGCATCTTGGCGGGAAACCTCCGCCAATGACAGTCCGCTGCTTTATCTCTTTCTCGCTTCTTCCCTTCCTCCTTCCTTCTCTTTTGCTCGTTTGTCTTTCCCCCACCTTCCAGTCGGCTTTCTTAGAAGGAACGCAAAGCATTTGCATTCACGAGGGAGACCACCGCATAGATGCCTGGCCTGTATCGCGTACACGTTTTGTGTCGTTGACGCGTATCTATGAAAAATTCCTCTTCTAACAATTTTGAACAGTTGTTCGTCGAAAGGAAATAATAGCGATAAAGCGAGCGAAAACGTGCTTCATGGTAATCTCGATTGGTAAAAGCAAATAACGAATTGTAAATAGATCTCGTTTCGTTGGCAACGTTACTCCTCTTCCCTTTAACAAACTTTTCGGTCGTAGAATATCATATGAGAGTTGGCGATCTACCGTATATTACATCGAATGGTAGATGCCTGTGAATACGTCGAAATACGATATTTCTTTTAAATTTCTGTTACGTACGATAGCTAGTGCTGTCTATGTGTATGTACAGCAGCGTGAAGAATTATTCAGATCAATTCAATTGAGATTTAATTAATTAATTTAATCGAGAAATCATTATCATTTACTTAGGTTGGAATATTTTTTCAAATTTCTACTCTCGTCCTTGTCGATCGATCTACGTGACTTCAAGCGATTCGAGTCTGTTGAGCGAGATTGTCATCTTATCTGATTATTAATGTCGTATTAGAAATGATTAATGTAAGCTTGTTATACCTAATTAGAAATTTGTGTTCTCAAGTTTCTAAATAAAATCCAACTGTTATTGCTTTCAGCTGTATCTTGACTAAAAAGAAAGAACTGTTGCTAGGTTATGTAATACCATCCCAGTTTCGTACTTGCCAATGTCGGTTCCCTAGATCGAGTCAATTTTTTCTGAACTTTGCGCTCGCAGTCATACTTCGTATACGTGATATTTTTATTAGACGTTACTAAGTCACCGCTACAATTTTATTTCATTTTATGCTGAGTTCAATTTGTATGTAATAAAACACTCTGTTACGCTGGCTCTGTGCTTATGACATCAACGCAAACTAGTTCCTTACCATCCTTCCGATGAACATAACCTATCCTTTCCGAAGGAGAAGAAATGGTATACTATTTCGTATTTTATGATCTCAGACACGATGTATCTCGTTTCTTATCATACTAATCGCAACATGTAAAAATCGAACATTTTTGAATAGTTTTATAGTTACGAGATACGGTGAACGATTAATCGCTATTACAAAATCGCCCAAGACTTCTACAGGATACTGTACGGAAACGTGATCGGCGGGAGTAAAATTGCTAGAGACTTAGTTCACGTGTGGTCTCTCGTGTAGCAAAGTTGAAACATATACACGACCCAAACGCACCCGAACCGTCTACGAGCTAAAGTGGGCGGCGTTATTCTTAGCGAGTAGGGATACGATGAACTTGCTTGCCCGAACCGTTTTGCTTGATTTTTTAACGGTCGCGTCACGAGAGCAACGAAGAGAAATATAAAGATAAAATATCGGCTACTGCAGCAGAAAGTTGCTGGAATGCGAACAAATGTAAGTAGACGAACTAACGCATGATACAATTTTAACAACAATTTCCGTCTGCTGTTTGTCTAGTTGTTATTAAAGGAATAGAAGGAGTGCAGAGGGAAGAAGAAGGAAAAGGAGGGGTGGATGATATCGAATAAAGCGTAGGAGCTAGTTGAAGCGTGAAACGGGAAAGAAAACCGACGAGTACGGCGCCGAACGAGATGGATAAGCTTACCAGAAACGGTGGGAACCGGCGAGTGAGGTAGAAAGAGAAAGAAAAGACAAGTGAATCTTCCTGGCGATGAATGGAACTAGAAAATATGAATGGTCTTGGTCAGCGTTTTCGAGCTACAGCGTCAACGAGATATCCGGTATATGAATGTGTACATATTGTCAACATTTCAAAATGTTTCAAACGTCGAATAATTTGTAAATGATGCGTTAACACGAAATGTTAATTTTGTTTATACATGGTTGATTTTTTTAAGATGGTCTCGAATAATTCGTAAATGACAAACGAATGCTTTGTCGGTATAACGATACGACGAGAAGACGAGACAAAACGACGAAGGACTTCGGTACATATTGTCAACTTTTTATAAGAAAAAAATATTAATAATAGCGTTACAAATGATGCTACGTTAAGACGTAAAATTTGTAGTACTACGTTCGACGAGTTAATATAAAATGTTACTAGACTATATGAATCGAAGCCAAAAAATACACTCACCGTTTGTTGTTGCTATAACTGGATTGTTCGTGGTGATTCAAATCTGGAACTAAATAAAAGATAAGATTAGTTGACGTATAAGAATAAAATACACGTATAGAAAGTTAAATTAAATACTAGATACATATATAAAAATATATATTCTACAAGCATACATTTCTTCATTTTCGATCAATCGAACGATCTGCAAGCGTTCCTTCGTTCGTTAATATCCTAGATAGAAAGAGTTCTTATATTAAACGCTATGATGACCGGATAGTTAGATATGAGAAAAATATAAGAACATGAAATCGAGCAGTAACGAGTGTATTTTGCGTAAAAGGTAAAAGAAAAGGTGACCGCAATACGAAAATAGGGTCGCTAGAAGACCGGAACGCCTTTCCTCCTTATTGCGTTCACTGTACAGCATTTCCGCAGGAAGTTGGTGCAGTGTCTGTGACGAGTTCGTTCGTTTTACTGGTTACCAACTTCTTACTAGTACGTTTATCCTTTTGACTATTATTTA
Source organism: Bombus impatiens (assembly GCF_000188095.3). Lineage (NCBI taxonomy): Eukaryota > Metazoa > Arthropoda > Insecta > Hymenoptera > Apidae > Bombus > Bombus impatiens. The sequence continues at coordinate 2,226,673 of NT_176554.1, read as the reverse complement.
TAAACAAAGTATATCTTCTACTTATAAATAATCTATACTATATCGTATCTATACTATATCTTTTATAAATAAAGCAAGTCTTCTTATATAAAATATTCTAAATGATCTGTTTATAATACACTATTTACTTAAGGAAAGAGAAAGAAAAAGAAAAGAGGAATATTCTGTTCTGACATACTATCTTTATTCCACCTCTTCGAGTTAACTCAGGTAGTATGTTTTTTCTTCATTAACGATTCTTTTCATCTTGTCTTTCCTTTTCCTGCGATGGCACGGTTAAGGTGGTTACGGTTACGGTGGTTACGGTTACGGTTGACGCTATGCGGATACGGTTACGAAAATGAATAACTCTTTTTTCGCGACTGACCAGTCTTGTCACTGCACCAGCTTACATCAGAATCGTCAAACAGATTGCGAGGCAAGCGAAAGACTACAAAGAAAAAGCAAGAGAGAACAACCGTTCCTTTACTACTGGACAAGACTGTATCGTGGCCGGTAGCGAGTAAAAATATTGGTACAGGACAGTTCTCTTTCTCAAGTCTCGTGTAAATTTCTTTGAAGGATACGATCCTTCGCTAATCTTTTTTGTAAATTACCAACTTTTAATGGATTTGTGGTTTAATTTCTTTAGTACAGATTTTATGTTTTAGTCGTCGCTGCTGTTAAAAGGGAAAAATGCCGAAGGTTTCGAAGATGAGACTTAAGCTGAAACATGGAAATATCTAACATGGACCGTTGGACCGCGTAAAAAACGACGCTGGTTAAATATACACCACATCACCAAGGAGAAAAGGATGAGGGAGAGACTTTAGGGTGGGACTGCATTTGTACATGTTCATGTCGACTTTTCGAATAACCGCCCTCCTACTAAAATCTATTTTCGACGTGAATATCTGTGTTCTATAAATAAAGAATAAATACAAACTACTAGCGGAGGTGCTGTCACAGTCACGCGGACCAGACTAGCGAGATTAGGATGCAGATGTCGAACGTATGTTCCGTAATCATTAGAATCGTACGTGCACACATCTATGAGAGTACAAGCCTGTACATGCTACCGATCGATATCGTATCAATAAAATTCAATCAAATAAAAATCGAATTTAGACAAACGTCTTAACTAAACGATTATCGCGCATTGTTCAATGTAGCTAATGTTTAGCTGTTTATCCACTGTTATTTGTATTTGAAATATAAAATAATACGTTAAAAATAATTGTCGAGTAAGAAGGAATTGGCTGGTGTTAAAGCAGATGGAATAGAATGATTGTGCAAACGTAATGGTGGTCATCTGACCCAAATTATAATAGAAACTTATCGCAAGTAGTCCGAGCTACGTACAGTTTATTCATATCTCTTAGCATTTCTATTTGGAATGAAGATTATAGGAGGGAAAACATGACAAGTCAATATTTCTCAATTTTCTGACTGACCACTTGGTAACCAAAAGAGTGACTTATCGTTACTTGCATTGAAAAATCACTCGCCATGCGCGAAGACGTATTACGTTTAAAAAAACAGGCAACAAGTCCAAGAAATTTTACATAAAACCACAGAATAATTACACAATTACGATAGCCACAAATAATATGCAACTAGTTACAAGTGTATTGGACTTTAAAATTCCTCTGTGTAGCCTCCAAATATTAAGAAATCGTTAAATTAGAACATACTCGTTGGTGTCCGAAGTAGACGTAGCAGAATAATCGTGCAAACATAATGAAACGGTGTATGGTCGCAGAGTCTAACCGTTTTCATCCAACAGACTGTCTTCGAGTCGATAACCGAGAGAAGAAAAGCCTACGACAATGTACGGTGGCACGAGCCAAGTGGAGGGTTGGGGTTGCAACGCGTTTCACTCGGGTACCCACCATTCGTACACTCGCGTACGTTCGTATATTCGTTCAACGATGGTAAGCATTCGACTACACACTGCCAGGTGGTGACTGTCGTCCCATGTGTGCTCATATGTCTGCCCCCTGAGCCCTTACCTTCCCCTAGTGGGGTAAGTACCGACCCCTTGGAATACCAGGAGACACCAGAGGCACACGTTAGCGCCCCATCGTTTTCCTGCGTTCAACGCTCTAGTACCCGACTACACCTAATTGCTCCCGTTGTTCCTACCGTGGATCATATATTCTCTGTCTCACCCCTTCTCTTTCCATTTTCCTCATCCTTTCACTTCTCATCCATTTTCTTTCCTTTGGTGCAACCTCATTTTTTTGTCCTATTAAGAAAAATAACAATTATCCAAACTATAGAGAAAGCTAGTATATTTGTATTGTGTTTATATAAGCGCATATCTCAGCTTATCTATGCTCATTGCAACCGTAATACGTTATACATTATACACTTAAGCGCACGAGTTCTCTACGCTGTGGTAGCGTTCATACAACTTGTACAATTTCGTTGATGAGAAAAAATTCGACGGTTGACCAGTAGAAGTATCGATCGGTTAGCAAAAAAAACGACAGGAGATATATATAGGGCGCGGACTACCCTCGCCAACTGGATATCACCGAATCCGATTGTAATTTTTATAAATAGTCGCTCGATGAATATGAAATATTTCATTTTCCTAATATTCCTCTAACGTGTAGGCTCCTTCGATATTGATACTCTTTCTTTAAGCACACAATGGTATTTTGCTTCTATTTCTATTCTATTTAAATAATAGAATTATTTTACAATGAATAAAAGGATGAACAAATTGGATAGCCAAATACATAACAAGCGAATAAATAGAAGCTACTAAGAAATAAGTCACGAATGGACTGAAATGGAATGAAAGACTTATATATCGCTCGTTTACCACACAGGTGCAACCCATTGCACCATGACCGTCATCGAACCGTCAAGGTATCGAACTGGAACGTTTCGTACGTTTACAAAGTGACGCAAAATTATTGCAAAATTAAAGATTATCGCAAAACAATTTCCGGTAACATGAGATAATTTTGCTTATTAATCGTACATTCTTACTCACTCCTCTTCTCAACGACCTTCGATGAGTAACATACTTGAAAAGAGGGTAGCACAGGTAATAAGGGAAACCCCTACCTATGGTTGCTTGAAGATTTGAGAGAATTAGCAACGTGCTTTATTATCTGTGCTCGCATTGCCTTATGTGTACAATTGTTGTACAATTGATCCAATATTATTAGTGAAATGTGTACAAATATTTTGTAACAAATTACAAATTGACAGTATCAATAGATTCTCTCACATAATTAGAACATGTTTGATAATAAAACACATGAAAATTTACGATCAAATTTTACAAATTACAAATAATCCAATAATCTTATTTGACATACGGTTACAAAATTATAGCTTACTTCTATAGCCTACAACTTGTCACTTAACAATTCATTGATAGTATCAATTAGTGCACAAGTATTGCCCTGGTTGTTGCCCTTTTGTTTACTATACGATACTAATGAAAAAAGGAAACCTTAAAAACATAGCAAGTAAATAGAGGGGAAAAAAGACGGACTATACGTTAAATAGATATTTCTGATAACGTGTGTGATTATACAGGCGCGTGCATCAGCGCGTAATATATGATAAAGCACAAATGGCGATTAAACAAAGGTCACCGTTCAGGGAATAACACAGCTGCTAACGAAATACGTTTCACCGCGCTCTTGCTCTTCCGCATCGCGAGTAGCGATAAACGTCTGTTTCCAACGTTCCGAACTGTCTCAAACGCTAACGCATCTTTACCATAACTACGGAACGAACAATAAAAGCAAATGTCAAATTAAAATATTCGAATAGATATCAAGTCGATGAAGAAGAAAAAAAGTGGAGCGGAGAAGCAAAAAAAGATTATAGGAAGGGGAAAACGACGTGGACGTATGGAGTGAAAGAAATTAAAGAAGGAGGGGAAAGAAGAGAGAAAATGACGAAGAGATGGTAAAGGGCTTCGAGAATCTATAAGGGCCTATAAGGTGTGACGGGTATCTCAGGTTTTTGTATTCTCGAGGGTTTCGGTGTATTAGCATTTCTCGTGGAGCCGGTAAGGCAGGTCTTGCAATCTGAACCTCCAAGTTTTGATCGGCAACCTTTAACGGTTATAAACCGAATTACTAATCAGACTTTTTTTGTCAACCCAAACAGCTTTCCTTCTGATCAAAGAAGTCAGTCATTTAGTATTGGTTCAGCATTAGTCCTACCGGACGAATTTTTATTTCAAAATAAACGGAAAAATAAATGTATATGAGAACATTACTTATGTATTGAAACAATCATTGCAAATTGCTCTGCATTAATTCGCTGTTTGCACAAAATAACGTATTTATTCCGTTATTCTCGTTCCAACGTGAATAGCTTATTTCATATCCCCACCACGTTCCTCTTTACCCCCACTCCATCCCACCTTAATCACACTCCCCTCCACTTGCAGTTTTCTCTACACAACTTCAACATTTTTTTATTGTCGATAATTAACCAAATATGAGTAACTTATGAAGCGGAAACGAAACTTAACTCATAATTGCTATGGTGGTCATTTTTGTAAATAGAAATGTTTAGAAACTTATAAAAAGTAGTATTGCAGGTAATTCGGGTAATACATCGCTATATAGTCGTTAAGTAATACGTTAATTAACTACGTAGTGCTAGGAGAGGGTATTTTCCAAATTATCGTGAAAATGAAAATTACTACGGTTTTATAGCTCCCAGCTTATTAATTACGCGTTAGAAACACGCGTATACGAAAAATTATTCTTTACACGAATCTGGTAACTAAAATATGCCGATGTATTTTTTGAGACACTGTACTGTTGTAGTTTTGCAAGTATTCATTTTGCTTACCTACTACATTCTCATCGATTACATTGTTCTTGCAATTCGAATAACTGCGCGATGAGAGCGCGGAGTTCATCAAGCTACGAATAATTCCGGAAATCGGTGACACGAATGTTGCTGTTTGCTCTTGACGTTTGTCCGGTGAACATTCGTCTATTTCAGTAATGCAGGATAATACAGACACGCGTTTACAACCAGACATCGTATCTCTTGTGCGTCCAATTTTTTCAACACTTTCAATGCGTCTAAACCAATAGGTTTTACGTGCCCTTACAAGGACTACGAATCAAAAATAATCTGCAAATGGAAATATAGAAGAGATGTATATAGAATCTACGTGAGAATTTGAAGAAATACGAATTTAATGATAAAATGATAAATAATGAAGGGCGAAGAACGAACTCAATATTATATTCTAAATGTTAACATTATTAAATTACATATAATATAATATAATATCATTAAAGCGAAATATTTTTTAATTATTTACTTTGTTCTCTCAGTCTAAATAGCTATCCAATCAAACTTTCGAATAAAAACTGTTTTACGAGTTAATGTGCAGTATCTTGTGAATCTTTCTTATACTTAACCTGCAATTAGAATTAGAAGCAATTAATTATACGTTTATCTCTTATAAGTCGTAAATGTCAAATCTGCCCGATATCAACAATAAAAGGTTTCAGTATCTTACTTTTTACCTCTTTAATAACACACGTATGAGCCTAATTATTCAATCTCGAACGCATCGAAAAACACTTTGACAATAAAAGATTTGAACAGAGCAACGCACGTGTTCCCCTTGCTTACTTCGTCGATACTTTAAATACGTATAATATAATAGAGAATATAATATTAAATTTCACTAATTATATATAACTCTTTTGTATTATATTGCAATTATTTGATACACGGAACGAATTATAAAAGATAAAATCTTCAAAAAGTAAAAGCTAGAAGTAAGAAATTTTGAGAAATTTCGTAATAGTAAAATAGTTTTCACACTATCGATACAAAATGTGTTCCATTGTATTTTTAATTTAATAGTTTAATTATTTTTATATACACGCTACATTATATCTCATTTATAATCATTGAATGACAGAGAATCGTCTTTGAACAGTAACAGAACGAATGGAACAAAGGATAAGAATCGGATAGCGTATTTACACTGTGTAGGGTTAGGTAATAATAACATTAAATAATTTAAGATGATTTCTTATTATCTTTTATAGGACGAAACATTTTGCTTTAATAGTAACTAAGTAATATTTAAGGGAAATAAAATAATCTGTAAATATATCTTTAAATTAATCTTTCAGTTACTTACCTTTCTTTGATCAGACTTTATTTACAAGACTTTTGTACAAAAGTTTCCAACTTGAAATATTGAAAAATCAAGTTCTTTACACTTTGTACTAATTAACTGTAACGATTCTCTTTTAACATGGTAGAACAACATATCAAAAACTAACGTCAGATACATACATAATTTCGCTGGTCGAAACACGATAATCAAATCGAACTTCGTTGACTCGTATATCGAGCTAAACAAACTGACAATGATGACAAGCCCGCGTAAATATATTATCATTGCATATAACGCCACCTACAAAAGCGCAAGGAAATAAATCAAGAAATCAAAAGTACAAAGGAGACAGAAAACCGTTGAACACATGTTCCTATGTGCGCCGAACATAAATTTACATGACTATGAAAATTTTCCTCCGCTATTTGTATCGGAATAAATATCGAATTAACACAGAAACAAAAGAAACGCTTCTATAAAACAAAGTTTATATAATTTATTTAATGTGCATAAAATCTCAAATATTTTTTCCATCGTTTACGTATAACAATATTCATTCGCTATAAATTACAATAATAAAATATATGTCCTGTATAACCAGGAGAGTAACAGCTGTACTGTAAAAACATCATAAATAAGTTTAGACTAAAATTTTTTTATGATTAAAAATACGTTGTGAATATCGTTAGAATAAAGGCATCTTTGAGGATCGGGCACCTTACCACCGATCGAGGCAAAGTGGTATGATACAAGATCGTAATCGTAATGGTAATAAGTTCTGAATAATACTACAAATACAAACTTTTTCGCCTTATTACCATTTTGCCTCAAATATGTAGCAATGCATATGATACATACAAAATTGATTAGAAAGCACTTTCGCTCATTTTGTGGTATATTTTATGTATTCTAGATACAAAAATATGTGAATGTCGTTTCCCTAATGCGATACGTTATAAAATATTTTTCCGAGTAAATTCGGTTGGACTTAAAGAAACGGCACAATTTGACTTTGGTAAAGATTTCGAAGACATGATATACCCACTTTTTGTTGCGCATGTTACAAGATTTTTTGGCTTCGGCGGAAGGGGTGGAGGTTTCGATGATTTCATTACACTTAACGAGTTGACTTGAGTATCGAAAGAATCCAAAGCAGTATTTCGGGAGCAAGATCCATTCTCTACAACGGTCCGATCTCCGTCCGTCAAAGTTGTATCTAATATGAACGAACTATCTGATGACTTACTCTGCAATTCCTTTCCAGTAGCCAATACATGGAATCGTTTATCAAGATCTCCATTCTTTGCTGAAGCCAATGTCGTCGTTGCGGTTGATGTTGTTGTTATAGGTGTTGCTGTTGTTGTCGTATTTTGATCATGTCCGCCACAGTTTTGCCGTTCGTGAATCGAACTGTAAAACTTGGCATTTGCTTCGCAATTGGTAGATATTATCCTAGGTCTTCGAACTTTGTTGCGATCCGTCGGCTTACCATTTTCCTTGTTCTGATCAGTAATTTCATAGCTTTAAGGGTCGAAACGCAACGCATAATAAAAATTTCAAAAATGAAATGTATTTAAAAACGTTACTACGATAACTGACAATATGCTTTATGAAAATGTTTGGTACCATTAAAAAAATACGCATTATTATACCCCAGAGCATATAAGTTTCGTTTTTTGTTTACCTTTAAAAAGTCTGGCAATTCAAAATTGATCTCTGTGCCTCTCTGATCTTCTAATCTAGATCTTTGTGCCCGTTTTAAACCTTCGTATAAATCTATAAATATAAATATAAATATTATCCTATACTTGGATAAAGATATTTCTAATTTTATTATTAGCAATACCATTCTCGTACTATGATATATAATTTACCTTCGCCGTCGAATTTTCCCGGTAATTGCAGTTTTACTCCGTTCCGCCATTTTGCTATTAAAGGAGGATGAGATTTGGCAGTTTCTTCGGAGACATAATCGTTCGCATTGCTTTTTTCGTTCATATTACATTTAGGCTTCCCTCCCTTTAACATTAAAATATATGGATATATAAAAATCGATCTTCCAAAGCAACATGTACACTGAATGTAAGTAGACATATAAAATAACAGACATCTGCCATACCTTCTTTTTTCCATGCATTGTAGAATCTCGAAGAAAAAATTTACTCGGCAAGATAGAGGAACCCTCAGAACGTTGATCGTCGGACTATATCCCAGAAAATAAAATAACCCATAAATAAAAAAGCAATTAATTTTTTCAGATAATTATTTAGATAAATAAAACATTTCTTACCTTACATGAACCATCATTGTAGTGATATTTACTCGCGCCTTTGCCCACCAAAAGCTCTTCAAATACTCTATTTGTGATTTCGTCTAGAGTGGATTGAGAATTTGATCCATCATGAGTGTATTTAACTGTGTTTAATTCTTTCTGTGGATCTACAAAAATGTTTCCCCTCAAATTATTACAACAGTTAATGTTTTACCAATTTCTTGTAGCTTATTATATCCTAACATTTTTATTACCTTGATCCTTTATGTTGGTCAAAATTAGCCTCGCAGGAGCATCAATAGCCTGTACATCCGTACAAACACGGTGGTTTTCACTCCATACAGTAATAGTTTCTAAATTAAAACCATACTTATTTAGAAGTGGCCTTAGTACATCTTTAAGAGTTCTGCCTTTATGTGCAATCACAGTTATCACTCGACGGGAAGGTAGATCGACTTTCAGTATTTTCGTTGGTACAACTTCCACTTCTTGACCAGCCAGTACCGATGATGGATATTTTGTATCTATAGTCTGAAAACACAAGAAATTTTTTATCATTTTCAAATATTAATACTGTATAGGTAATAACAAGTACAACGAATATTCGTTTCGATTGGACTGTTTATACTAGATTATAAATTATACGTGTACGGCATACATAAAATACGTATAAGTTTAATGCAAATGTGCCCAACTACAAAAGCTACACCAGAAATGCATGCGTAACAATTCTCATAAAACAACAATCTCCTACAATCGTTATACCATTCAACCTTATCATTTCATTCAATCAGACTATGTGCAAGAAAGAAGCGTGTCCCATACATGTTTAACATCAACAAATTATTTTATTAGTTTCGAGCGATAATTTTAAAAGGTGCATTAAATAAATACAAGAGATCACAAACCTCATCTGTAGCAAGGATTAGAACGTCATAGTTAGAATATCGAAGAGCTCTTTTATCAAGGAGGCGTGTAACCACATCTTTAATACTCTCCATTTGGCTAGTTGGCACAACCGTAGTCGATCCATCGGGTAATATTACCCGACATAACCCGGTACATTTGGCACGAACTTCTTTCGTTTCATTCGACTGTCCTTCGTAGGACGATAAAGACTACAAGTTATACATACAACTTTTGTAGATTCGAAATTAAATGTGTGCTTAATAACACTAACATTAGCTTTCAACAAACATCTGCGCATAGTTGCAATACCAAAATATCTACTACACACTTGCATTACAAGTAAAACTAACACATACAATGGTTATACTTGCCTTCGATACAATTGCTTTACCAAACAAAATAGTTTCTAAGTTTATTTTTAATTACAATGTACAATGTAAGAGAAAAAGAAAGAATACTTACATGTTTGTGGAATGATTGTCTTAATGCCAAATCCCATGATGCTAATGAAGACCTGCTGCTAGATATAGAAATACTGTCGTCGTTGTTATTACCTTCTGCTTCTCTTTTCATAGTTGTAAAGCTCTTATATATGGTCTCATTTCTATTAGGGCCTTTATTATATTCAGATTCCCCACGATCTTTTGATTTAGATCTAAAAAGACATTACTATGACGAATATACACTGATAACATTTGTTTTCAATTAGTATTTATTAAATACTATTTATTATCAGTACCTGTTTTTTCTATTCCATGGAAGAATAGATTTTCTACATCGATCTTCTGCATCTGAGTGACTCTTCTTTAGCTTTACACTAGGAGAACTGGTAAGATTTAAATCACAATCTTCTACTCCAGTTATGGAATTTCCTGTTTCTACACAACGACGATATAAATCAGATCTTAAAAATCTCGGATAACTATCAAACTTCATTAGATTAAAAACCTGTTTTTGAGCCTGAAAATAAAATACAAACTAACGATTTCTATTAATACAGAACAACTAATATAATGTTAATAATAGTAATAAACACAATTGCAGAATTGAACAGAAGAATAAAAAAACATGTCATGAACACCTGTAAGAAAAGGTCAGCAGGTGCTTCACTAAGAAGTTCTTGCGTTATTTGGCCAGTTGCATGGCTATCAACGTTTACAGGTTCAGCTGCTGTAGTGGACAAATGACGTTGGTAAATTTGATTTGCCAACTTACGTCTTGTAGTAACATCTTTAGTATCTTTGTATCTCTCACAAGCAGCCCAAAAGTAGATATTTTCATGGCTAAATTCTTTTTTTAGAAACTCCTAAATTATGAAAAGAAAAAAGGTATTAGAAAAATATGCAATATGTATTTATTTAGTGAAAATAAAATTTCATTCTTACCGCAAATGTTTGTAAACCTTTTGGATCTTCTAGTAATTTTTCAAAACCATTGGCCCATGCATGTATGTTTTTACAATCGGTATTCTTATCGCATAATTGTGTACTACCGTGCTGTGTGAAAGAAGCATTAAAAAAAATTATATTTTATTGATAACGTCGTTAAATGGGATTAAACGAGTCATAGGGGAAACGATCAAGCGCGTGCGCCTTCAGCCTTATACGAACGTTACGAATATTACGATTATTATATACGAATATTGCAAACATAACAAATATTACAAATATTGGTTAAGAATAAATCAAGGAACAAAAAGAATGGTATGCAATCACTAACTTTATACGGTCTTTAATAATTGTTATTATATAACATTTAATTTACTTGTCAATAGAACTTCATGGTCTTTTATACATTAACTCCAATTCGTATAATAGTCCGTCTAATCCATTGTACTACAGCTATAATTAAGCAACTGTATATAAGTCGTTTTAAGAACTTTAAATATTTATAATTATAAATTCAAAATTAAAAAAGAGAGAGAACTACTAAAACAAGAAAAGCTAACATAAAAACGAAAAATACTTATAATTCTACGTAATAATAAATAATTCTTAATACATCTATTTCCTCCCTGTTTCGTAACATTCCCGACAACAAAAATATATAACCATAAATATCTGAGTCACTTATTTAATATATATCAATCGTTGATAAGATTTGAACAAGTACATCATAATCACAAATAATTGAAATAGAATTAAGGAAAATATAATTATAAAAAGATTTAAGAGGGCGCGAAAACATAATTAATTTCAATTATTAGAACGATAACAATACGTATCGGTGTAACAGTATAACGTATCGACGTAACATATCGATTTGACGTTGTCGACTATTGATCATAGATCAAATCATTAAAATTTCATTTTCTGTCCTGATTTATAAAATAACAATAGCGAGAATGCTCTTCGATTTCACTTTGTCACTTCTTTAATGTAAACAACTGATTAACTTTGAAAAAATAAAGAACGTCGAACTAGAATCCATTAGATGATCTCCTAGTAATTCCATAAAATATTGACCGTGTCGTACATACCGATTTCACCACGGTATCCATGTCGTGATCGAAGATCGTATTCCTTCGTGTACACACGTAACGATCCCATTTATCGAGGGAAAAATAAAAATACTTATATAAACATAATACAGTCAAGGAAATAATTTTCTTTGGTATTAACTATCAAAACAAGATTGTGGTATGCTCGTAATAATAAGGGCTCCGCCCAACTGCAGCGATGCACCCGTTGACAATTATGATTCCGCACACGGTGTCTGTTCAACTCAATGGTCAGCCGAACACGACGTATACCGACAGAACCGACACGATCGACCGATCGATTTCTTACAATCGAACCGATAATTTACACGAACGATTATTCAATTAATTTTTCTAAATAATTAATTCAACCATGATTCTATAGTAATCAACATTGTAACTATTGCACGACAGCGTCACGTTCATTTTGTGTGTAACATGTCACTCTCATGTGCACTACCGCTACGGGTATATTCGCTCGTACTTCATTTCCTTCTCTTTCTCTTTCCCTCTCCTTTCCAAGTTCCAAGCTCAGTCGGTCGGTCGGTTTATCCGTCGGTACCTTCATTTATTCATACTAAATATATTTTCTTTGCTACTTCTATCTAGTTATTCGATTTCTTTCGTGAAATTATTTTCGTTATTTCATCCAAAAATTGTAAAACTATCGAACCGAAATATGATACTCTAATTCCCACCATTCTCTCTTTTTCTCTTCTTCTTTCGCTCACTCACTCGCTCACACATACTCTCACACTCGTGCATTATCTCGCTCACTTATTCATAGAACTCACTCATTTACTCGTGCTTCCCCTCTGTTCTCATATTTCTTTTTCCTTATTTGCAATTTCAGGCATTATTCTTTCATTTAATACAAATATTTAAATTTTGTCTTCCTTTTTCATTATATTTGTATCCCATTTATTGCAATAATCTCAAATTGTAAATTGATAACTCATTTAAGAACCAATTAATCTTCCGTGTATAACGTGAGACGTTTATGCCCCCAATGAGAACAATATCGGACCCGGTATTTGAGATAAATATTCCATTTTGAAACTTATTGGATATTGTAATAGAAATGTTATAATAAGTATCCATTAACTTTCTTAGATTTTTTGAAAACCCGAAACAGGTCCCAAACAAGATCTGATCCTGAATCTCCCACATTGTAGACCGCGTTAGCAAAAGTAAATATTGGAAATAATAAATATAAATCTTACCAGACAGATATTCTGCGCACAGGTCCCAACGTTTCTAATTTCTTGCAAGCTTCCCCAAGGACGCGAATTATCCGATTTATCTGAATAAGTTTGGCACAGTGGTCGAACGTAATCCATGCTTGTATTAAGGTCTTCAAAACTATGCACTAAAGATTTGGAAATACCAGAAAAAACTTTCGGGCTAAACTTGTCTGGTACGTCGATTTCTTTTGATTCCGCTAGTCTCGTAAGTCCCAACAATTGCGATTGCGACTTAATTGCGGCATCACCGGGCGTCTCAACAGGATCTTTTAAACCGTGCAGCATTGCGGTGGTGCAAACGGACACAAGAGAGCCAACGGACGAACTAAGCAACCCCTGCTTAACTGTTGAAGCAGATGGCAATGGACAGGTGGGCAAGTCCCCCCTCTTCGTTCCCTTTTGTATGTCGGAATTCATGTCGGAATTTTCTATCGTTTCCGAACACGTACTTATGCCATTGCAAAAATCATTAAACATCACACTTTCACGAGGCAATTCCAGACTATCTTTGCTCAATTTATTTGTTTCGTTCCAGCATGTTTTCGATACAGCTCGTACCGTTAATCTCAAATCTACAGCTTCGTTACCGTATGATCTTGACGAATATTCACACGCATCCTAAACATATATCATGTTAATTAGAAGCAGATCTTTATTTATTAAGTAAAATGAAAACTGTTCAATTTAGAATAGTTATGAAAATAGTTTAAACTATCATATATTTTAAGTATTTTTTTTTATAACCATAATGGATTGAATAATACCCATATTACAATCATTAAAATTTCTTTAGAACTCAGATAGATAAAATGACAAAATGTAACAGGTGTATCCATGAAAAATTTTATATTTTAAATAACAAAAAAAGGACTACATACATTTCAATATATATTTACTGACTAAGTAACAAATATTATAGAATAGTGTTATTACAATGTAAATCCTACAATCCATTTAATATTAACTGAGTTAACTACTATGAGCATTTTAATCAACATACCCTATATTCCAAAGTTGGACATCTTCTTCGGGGAATATTTTGTACGATATTTTTATCTGATCGACTTGTACAATCATCCTTATAGCCAATTCCGGAATCACTATTACTCGAATGAGCTGTTGATGTACTTATATTGCTTGGTTGCGGAGAAGCAGTTTCTTGATGTCTCCTCATTTCATTATATGGATTTGTGTCAGTAGCTGTTGAATCTGATATGTACAAAGTTTGTATAGCACCAATCAAACCATTGCAACTGTCTGGAAATTCCTGACATACATTTAGTTCAGAAGTTTTGGTGCATGTAAAACCAAATATATTGCACACACTAGAATGTACTATATGATCAATTAATTTATAGTATATTGTAAAAACATGGCAGGAATTGGAAACAATATTTTCTTTATCTTTAACAGATTTAGTTAATATCCCAAAATATTGTTTATCTTGTTCAGAAAAGGAATTACAAAATATTATTCTATAGGACGGATATTCTGCTATAACACGATTTTCTGAATTGGTGAGTTTTATATTTGCTACATGTATTGTTAACAATACTGTGGTTGGATTTCTTTTCTCAGCTTTCAACCGTTTGATGCATTTTCTCAATACCTAGAAGAATAAATATGAATTAGTAAAATCATATTAGATCAAATTCAAGGATAACTTAGTGTTTATATAGAATTAAGAGATAGTAATGATAGTGTTATCAAAATTACCTGCATCATACAAGACGGATGCAATTGATTTGGAATATCTATAGTTCCGAGGTAACCAACAACTGTTCTATGCACTATTTTCTCAGAATCTCTTTTATGAGATGCTGGCGGTGGTGGTGGTGGAAGAGGACTAGACATATCCCAGTGATAATGTAAATTACAGTAAGTTCCATGGTTTTGCAATTCAGGTGGTGTTTTTCCTGCTACATCAAACATAGCACCACTTTGTAAATCTCGCACAACTTTGGCAACTCTACATTGTAATTGTAGCGCTCCCATATTACTTGCACGAGGTTTATGAATATATTTGGGCTTGCAGCGTACTGCTGTTACTCCTTCTTCGTCAGAGGAATCAGAATAATAATTTTCAGCTATTTGCAACTTTAAAATACCCTTTGAACGACCAATTAATTGCACAACATCGTCATGGGGCAGTTTGCTAACATTGTGACCATTAACAGATACTAAATAATCGCCGGCTCGTAATCCAGCGATATCCGCTGGACTTCCTGGAACGATGCAGCTCAATATGCAAGGTTGTTGTCCCGAGATCGTAAAGCCAAATCCCTTCATTCCACGCAATACCTCGACTGCCCTTACACCGTAATTCACTCGCTTTTTCTTTTTTCTGTTTTGGTGCATTCTTAGATTTTCTTTTCATCAATTCATACAAGTTTCAATTTATCTTTCTAATTTGTCAATCAAAGACTATCGTTCACCTAACACTTTCACGATCCAAAAAAACTCCCGAATCATCTTTCCCTAAATTCCATCAGTTTCTTTTAATTCTTTCAAAGAATAAGTGAAAATATGAAAGTTGAATTATTTTTTTATTCTATCACTTGATCGACTCTAACTAATCATCTATAGAGGATCTATAATCAATTTCTATTTGAAATCGGTTTTCGACCGTTTACGCTTGCGGTTCGTGACGGCGTTCTTTCTGCGCTTTTGCACCTCTTTCTCTCACACTCTATTACTTACTGCATCACTAAACTTTAAAACAGAATTTTTCAAAATTTTTTTACTTGTGTATGTAGCATCCTATCTTTGTTATTACCATTGAAATATGTACTAGTATTTATCTCATACATCTAAACACACGAACAACTATAAAATGTTTTGGCAATCTCATTATTCTTTTTCTTTTACTTCTATCCTTTCACTCCCTCCACTTTTCTTTCATTTACATCATTGTTTGTACCTATATTCATCGATCCATACACTTCCGGTATACAAATGCACATTCTACTGGAAATTTCATAACGAAACACTTTCTTTCTTCGTATGGAATCCTATTTTCGTACAACAAAAATTCTAGTGGTGGTAAAACCTTGTATGCCTCCCAAGTAATTTTATAGCGTTTTCTTTCCACTTTTATATGCCGATAATAAAAATAAAAAACTGTTATGCAAAGTGAAATAAACTTTCTTCATTATTCATTTTTTTTCTTTAAATTCAATTCCATTTCGTCATGTGTGACCCATTCAATTTACATACTCATTCATGTATATGTGAATGTATGTGATAGTAAAAAATTAACCGAGTACACGCGTACTAGACAAATTTTCAAATTCGATTTTCTCGAAAATGAGCCTTTAGAGGCTCAAAAAATTGTATTCTACATTCTCGACTTAATTTTGCATGTGGAATAACCTCTTATCGATTATCTACTTCTGTCTAGCCATGAATTAAGCAAACGTAGGTATACTTCGCAAATTTTTAAACTTGATTCGAAAAGAAATTTCTAACGCAATTTTACTTTTTATATTCGTTTTATTTTGAGCCATAGAATCTCCCTGGCCCCATTTGCACCATAAATTACGGAGTCACCTTGTATTTTTGAAAAACGTATATAAAATAAATTGTGATTGATGTCAGTTAAAAAATTTATTTCGCTAAATTTTAAATGTTTTATGAAAGCTCATATTAATTTTAATAATTATATTCTAAATTTGTCTACCTTTTTATTTAATTTTACGTTTGACTGGTGTATAAATATATTTTTGATCACTTTTATTGCAACGATTGAAAATGTATTTTACGTATAGTTTTTGGAAGGCTAGAAAAGTGTTTTTAATCAAATATTATATGTAAAGGAATTGTATGAATTCATTTTAGAAAATGTTAAAAACGTAATAGGCAGTTTTAAATTGTATGCATACATATGTATGTATGTTACATGTGTATAAAGTTTCCTAACCACTAAATTCTAATTCATTTCAATGAGTTGTACTTGCGTGCCAGCTTTATTTGTGAAGTGATACATTTTTTAGGCTACATTATTATAAACTGTAATTCAAGTAATCATTTTTCTATACCTATTAATTTGAGATATCGATTATTTTTAAATGTAATTAATATTCTATAAAAAATATTCTAATGTTACAGATATTAGGTTAGTGAAAAGCTACACTATGGAATCTGATGAAATTACATGGAATATAGTACCAAATACAGTCGCAAACAGAATGATAGATTTCTCTTTGTTACATAAACTGGTACCATGTAGAAGATTACGTCGCAAAAATAAAGCTATGAATGCTGCAATTAAACAGTATCAAAGCATAAAGACATATAGCCAATATATTAAAATGAAGACTTCAGTTCTTCGAAATGTGACAGATGACAGTGAAACAGATTGCAATGACACTTTCACTGAGGATGATTATAGTATTTTATACAAATCTAATGTATCATTATCAAATTATATAAAAGAGACGTTAGAAAAGAATAGAAGATATTCTTGTGAAATAGAATCTGTGACTAATGAAGATGATTTTATATCTAATGTAAAACCTAAAGAAACAGTCATAAAAAGACCTAAAAGTACATCACCTATAAATTTAGGATGGCGAAATGTTGTTAAGAGAAAATCTCAAAAAGCTCTTTCTTTGAAAAAAAGGATAGATGCAAATAAATTCACATGTGATAATGATGGTACTAAAGAAGCTTTTTCTGTAATGACTGATAATGTTCAAAGTAATATACAAAGTAAGACAAACACACCTCATAAATATTTTATAGATTGTATTAAAGAGAATGTTTTAAATTTAGACGATCAAGTGTCAGTGAAAGATGAAATAAATACTGCTACTGTTGAAGATGTATGTGACACAACTTCAGATTCAACTGAAATAACATGCAATGCAACTACAGTAGAAAAAGTAACAAATAATAATGATAAATTAGAACAATCAGATCCTACAGTGAATAATATCAGTAAAGAATTCCAATCAGATAAAAATTATTGTTATAAAATGCTTGGAAGTCCTAACACAAAAACACAGAAAAGGCTGTCATTTTCATTATATAACGTTAATGAAATTTGGGATACTAATTGTAAAAATATGTCTGTGGATCGAAATTGTCCTAATCAGGCAGAAAAAGACCTAAATATTACAGAAACATTTATGAACATGCCCTCGGTTATTGGTAACACATACCAACTAAAAGACTCGGGTATCGATGAAGATACAGAGGAAGAAAATTTAGAACATGGAGAAGAGCATTATAAGAAATTTAAAAATAGGACTCAAAAAGAAGAAAAAGAAGATACATCAAATACTTCTTCCATAGTAAACTCTTCTAAAAATAATTTAATAGACGATGATGATAACTTGAAATCTAATACTTCTAAAGATACAATATTACTTGCAAATGAAAATATAGATACAAATCAGGTAAAATGCAAACAAAAGATACAAACAGATAAATTGCAACCCAAAGTTACTCATACAGAAATTGTTAATAAAAAGTATAAAATAATGTGTGATATATCTGTGCTTAATGAAAATATTGAATCAGAAGAATTAAGCGTAAATGATTTTTGTGATGAAAAATCTGAGGTAAAGGAAATGAAGTTGATAATGAAAGACAGTACTTCTCCAATAACTGAAAAACGATATCAACAATTAAGGAGATTAAATTTAGTAGACAGTGACTCTAGTATCAGTGAGAATGATGATAGAAATTACAATGTTGAAAATATGAGAGACAAGCTATTCAAACGTTCCTCAGAATTTTCTGATGTATTAGGTAATGAAAATGATAACGTACATCCTAACCATGAAAATTCAATCCAACTTTATACAAAATTACAAAAAAATGAAGACTTTTCAGAACAGACTATCTATTGCTTGGATGATGAAGATAATATTTTGAAACAATGTTCAAACACCAATGAAGATTCATCTCTAGATACTAAACAACTATCATTTGCTGGTAATAAATCTGTTCAACATAAATCAGATTTAAGCTATGCAATAAGTCGTAATTTTGACAAAGAAAAGCATACGAAAGCATCAAGTGAAAAGGACTTAAAAATTGAAGATATGATGCAATGTGGGAAAAAGGAATCAATATGTAGACCATACAATGTATAAATAAGAATTTTGTTTTTTCTATTTTCTCTTATATTACCTTTATATTTTGTTAATCTTTTCTTATCCTTCGCCCTCTTAAAGTTACAGGAATTTATAGAGAAGGAAAATTTATTGGTTGAAACAACAAAGCCTTCCTTTACACTCAAAGATGTAGAAGTAGATGATGAAGTCTTTATTATAGACATTCCATCTAAGGTATGATATATGTCATGATATAATTGCTCAATCCAATATGTAGTATATTATTGAAAAAATTATATTTTGTTGTATCTAGCTACTTGAAAATCAGTTACTGCAAAGTAAAATAGCTTTCACAGAAAAAACATTGAAACTTGGAAAACAAAAGTATAGAGTTGAATATAAAAATATAGATAATGTATCTTGCTTTCTTGGTACTAGAAAAAGAAAGAAACCTTACAAAATAGGTATGTAATGAGTAAATTGATAAATACTTAAATTAATGTTATTAAAAAAATATGCTTCTTTTATTAATTGGTTCTCTTCTCTTTTCAGTAAACATTAAACCAATAGCAAGAATCGTAGTACGAGAAAAAGTTACAAAAGACTCTCATGCAGAATTCTCAGATCAGTATTCTAATCACAATATTGATTCTTCTGATGAAATCAAAGATGAGATAATCTCAAAAAAGAGACACTCCCAAACAGAGCAAGATCTATCACTCAAAAAAAGGTGTTTAAATATTGATGAATAAAATATTTTATATAAATAACGTACATGTAGAAAATTACGAGTTTCTGTAATTTTTAGATAAATTAAACAATTTATATGTTGAAGTAATATTTTAGAAAGGACAGAATTTATGTTGCGATATGCAGTTCATAGAATGTATAAATATCGGACAATAGCAATACATGATTGTTTTTATACGTATAAATGTAACAAGAATTTTATAAATATGTGCACTTTTATTTTTTACCAAGCATTTACTTTTATACTTGTATTTTATGCTATAAATATAAATATGGTATTTAAATTCCAAAACACCTTTTAGTGTATGACTAAGAGCATTAAATGAGTAAAAGGAGTATTACACACAGATTCTAATATTAATGTTTTTATTTAACTTTATAAATGAAACTGACTTAAATTTACGAAGTTTCCATGGCTGCAGTTGAGTCTTCGGTATATTTTCCTTTATCCTTGCCTAATGCTGCAAGCCTACCTTTACTCCTCCTGTCAATAATCTTCTTACGATCCTTGTCCATCTTTAATTTTACAATCACTGTCTGTAAATCACAAAAGATATAAATTAGAAAAAAGTAAATATTTTTTAACCAGAAAAAAAAAGGTGAATTTTATAATATCAGTGCCAACTTTTCTGCAGTAAAAAAGCTAAACAAGTCAAATTCATAGACATAAAGGAGAACCCTTATATATCAACGAAACCAACAAGCTTTGTGCTTTAATCTACGTGAATGGTTTAGTTCATCATTTATCAAAATTTAATAATACATATATACCAAAACACAATACAAAAAATAGCTTACCTTGGATGGGTCGATACCAACATATACATTAGCAGTGTTAGCTTTTTCACGTTGAATTCTTTCTATGTATATAACAAACTTTTTCCTGTACACTTGAACAACTTTTCCAACTTGTTGGCCTTTATAATGGCCACGAACAACCTTTAGGCAATAAATAAACAAAAATGTTTAATGAATGAGGTTTTATAAAATAATTACTTATTTTTAATATGTTTTATCACATTTAATATAAACACTTTTCAATCTTCAAACGATTTATAAAATATTACCCTACCTGAACTTCATCATCTTTACGAATTGGCATAGAACGAACGTTATATTTTTGCCGAAGTTCTTTGGAAAGAGGAGCTGACATAAGTCTCCTCCGAACGTGAGAAGGTGCCGTGAAATGCCTCTTTCGGTTTTTTCGGCGTGAAGAAGAAACAAGTTTATTGAATTTCATTGTTGTTGGTTACCTGTGCATGCAAAATATAACTCTGTATTAATTATAATAAAGTACAATTATGATAGCTCGTAGTAAAATAATGTGGTATGTTGAATGTAAATAACAAACAGTTATAGGTTAGTTACTGTCACTATTTCAACTACAATTATTATTCGTTTTCAAAACCTAAAGATATTCATATTTATATATTAGAGAAAGAGTAACATGATTTTAATATAAAATTTCTGCCGAGATTATTTTTTTAAGTACGATTGAAATCGATTTTGATTTCAATGAACTTACCGACAACAGCCCAATTCAGTAGCCCCAACCGGAAGAACGCTTGCTCGGCACGAAAGAAATACAAATTTATCTATATAATCTAGTGAAAATCTATCTCACTCCCAGTTCACACATAGTAACATTGTTGTAAATTCGTCTTAAAGTTTTAACATATTTATGGTTCTATAAGATATCAAATATTGTTGTGAACTGGTGTAGGCCTGTGGCTCCCTTTAGCGTGAATATCTTGTATGACAATAAGGTAAATTCTAGCACCGCGAATTTAACTGTACAGCAGCGTAGCTGAGGTAACGAACAAAAGTTATTTAATAAATTAATAAATTTGTCTATCAATAGACTAAATGTCAAAATTATTTATCAGTAACAACTATAATCACTTTCAAATTTCGTATCTATCTTTCATAGATATCTTTTGTTACCATGGAAAAGAATATTTCCAAGGCATAAATCACTCGCCCTCTGATATTGTAAACTCCAATCAAAATAATGTTTATTAGTGTTAGTTAATGAAAATTTGTCCTATTGGATAACAAATTAATCGTAGAATCGTTGAATCGTTAGGACTGTCATGTTGAGCTCAGCATCTAAGTAAATTTCATTAAAAATCAAATCCTGTTATAGCAGTCAATCTTTTAGAAATACTCAGTTTTAAATATAATTAGTTTTAAATATAAAATATGCAAGTTAATCTTTGTTGTTACGTATTTCTTCATTTAAACATCAAATTAGTTTTGGAATTGTTTGAAGTTGTAACGCGAGCAGAGTGCTTCAGCACTCCACGGGCTTCGATCATATATATGCAATAAATTAAATTTGAATATGTAATAAAAAGAATCAATACGATTTTCTGTTAGTGTTTTCAATAACAACGTCAACGTTGTTTCTCTTCATTTTCCCTAGCTCCTTTTGCTAGTCTAGTTATTTTCCATTTGTCCAGGAATGGGAATTTTCCATTAGATAAAGTAGTTGGTACTTCGACACAACAGAGCTTAATATATTATATGATATAATATATTATATTTCGGTCATAGCAAATAGTGATTAGCTGTTCGTCGGTCACGATATTCCGAAGCTCTGTAAAAATATTGCCGTTATGGGGTTATTAAATGTGCAAAAACATCTAGAATATCATAAAAATCGAGTAAGTAATCGATCAATATACATATTGCTATTTTGTTGAATGAAGCGTGTCCGTTTATACTTGTACTTCAATTTTGTGAATGATATACTTCAATGAATAAGTATGAGAAACGTAATATAGTAGAGACTATAAAAATAATTATCTTTTTCATATTTGTCAAATTATGTAAATTTTTGTCGTTATAAATTTTATTCTTTCTCTTTTTTTATTTCTTGGTATTATTTTGATTACTTTTTTGTGTTTACATTTTTTGCCATTGCTTTCGAAATACCTTGGTTATCTGTCTTAGCAGATAATACAAAACAAAATGATTCGCCTTTTATAAAGAAATACTTTAATGTCGATGTCATTATAGACGTTGTAATTTATAACAAAAATATACTCTTGAGGGGAACGGGGGAGGAAGAAAGAAAGAAAGAGACAGAGACAGAGAAAGAATACAAAAACGTATGTATGTAGAATATACTACTAGTTAATTGCAAAGATAAATACAAGTCCAACAAAAACAAAGATAAAAGAATATATAAATAGGAAACCATTAGTGAACTGATAATTTTACAAACATACCTTTGGAATAATCAAAGTTATGTTTAGAGGGATCGAATATTATAAATAACGAGTCATTTTATCTCCCTTCTGATTTCTAAAGAATCTGAAAGTATAAAATTGCGTAAAATGCACATACATAAGATAAAGAAATATATAAAATATACAAAGTATATATAGTGCTTTTTATAATATTTGATACATAAAACAATTTTTTACTAAGATGCTATTGTTTGAATCATGTACTTAAAAATATGAATTTGCAACAAAATGAGCGGTATAATCATGAAATATAATGTGTTTTTTCTTCTTTCAATGCATTTAAGTAGCATATATCTAGAATGTTTAATAATGTTTAATAAAATCAAATTTAATCATGCATAATCAAACGTGCCCATCCATCATTTTATTCATTTTCTAGGTCAGTAAAACAACGTGCAGATCAATCCTTTAGGAGAAGTTGTTTTTTACTTAAAATTGTTAAAAGATTACAACTTTGAACTGTCGGATATCTTTTGAATCCAATGTTTCAAGGTGTGATCTATTAAAAGAAAAAAAGAAAAAAGAAAGATATAGGCAAACTTAAACGGAACCAAATCTTATTTTTTATTGGATTCAATTCGAAAGAAAGGGAAAGTTTGGCAAATTATAAAAATGGGCTCCACAAGACAAGAAGATAGATTACTCAGCGTTGGAATATCTTTGCCGCAGTGGATCAAAGGCCGAACTGACAATAGGTTCGTTTCTTTTCGAATCCTTTGTAGAATTGGAGTGTTGTAAGGTTGTTAAACTTCGACTTGTACTGAGTTGCAGGCTTGTGATGCCTTAACGTAGCATTGTTCTTTGCTGAATGTAGAAGAAATTTAAACCAATTGCAATGGTAAGAGGCAATTTTTTAGATTGCTGGCAGGGCATCTCTGTGAATCTGTAAATACTGAATACAAGTAGATTTAGCATTAACCCTCTTAATATGACTATCAAATATATTTGTTATGCGAAAATCGTGCTGCCAAGCCGGCGGTTGGATTTTATCTACTTTCACATAAAACTAAGTCTATGATTTATGATTATAATGGATGTGTATTTTGATGAATCTAATATTTGAAGAACAATGTAGCTATTCTTATAAGAATGCATATATATATTTGACTGTTATCATGTGTCTGTCGAAATGTTCTTTCATCAGAAAACACGTACATTATAACTATAGCCTAGTGTATAAAATAGAAAAACAATATCAATCTTGATTAAAAACAAATTTAGATCTTACAAATATGCTTAGCTGTCAAACGATGTTACAAAAATAAGTGTAATAAAATTGTAAAAAAATAAGTGTATGCCATAAACAAATTTTTCACTCGGAATAATAATTATTATTTTTAATTAAAATCGTCTAAATTATTCTGTGCTGTATTTTCAAAGTTAAGTCACTTTTACTAATCGTAATTGACAGAAATGATTCGGTCAGGTGAACTGATTTTTCCTTTTACTAAGTTTTACAGAAGAGTTGATCTCAAAATTAATCACTGAATATACCATAATCATTCACATAAAACAAGAGATTTGCATTGTTTAAGTCTTGGATGTTCAATTCATACATTTAATAAACGATAAGAAATATTTATACATGAAATTTGGCTAATGCGTGATACAATACGAATAAGTAGTTAATCGCATGGGCATTGTGCCCGCTATTCTTAGACTCAAGATACTCCTCGCAATAGTGCGACCTCGTATAGCTTACTGTGTGCGGTGCATAACGTTTGTTATACTCTTTTCTTATTCTCTCTTGTAGATCTATGTCGATTTACATTAAAACATCGGATTAAATAACGATTGTTTGTTCACGCATGTTATGAATAGTATCGAATTCAACAAAATACTTATGTCAGGCATTGAATTATTCGTTGAATTAGTTGACGGGTTAGCATTCTGAGAAACGCATCGCTATAGGACTTAGAAATTTATAGACGAACTGTTGGTATTAAAGAGAACAATATATCAATGGTAAGAAGATATCTAAAGCTGAAAGAATCTTCTAACAAAAGACCATCAGTCGAAGAGCCTTTATTTATCGAGTAGCATACCCTTGTTTGCTTCATTAACCTTACTTTCTTTCTTTGCGACGTGTAATTACCAACTTCTCGTCTTTTTTCTTTTATGCAGATGTGATTTCGATGACATTACGTTTAGTCCACCATCTCATGACGACAGCTTCTTTTACATACGATATCCGAAGACACAAAATCGATCATCGGTTTCGCAAGAATATCGGCCGATTGACGAAGTTTTTGAGGAACAAAATATTACTTCATCAACAAATAATGTGAAAGTACAGGATACGCAACAACAACAGTCTACCGAGGAGAAGAAAAAAAATCAGGAAATTGATTTCAGCAAGCATCCCTTACCTTGTCAACCGTTTATACCATCAACTTTAACAGCGAATAAAGGTAATTTACAATTGACTGTTGCATGCGTTCTTTGTGCAGTTAGTAATTACGAATTTTCTTTTAATTATTACGACTGAAACAACGAATAACAAGTAAAATTTCTTTCTTACTCTTTGTGATTCAATGTTTCTGATTTTGCTGCCAGAAAAAGGAATTAAATCAAGTCCGAAGGTATTAGTGACCGATAATACGAAGATTACAAAATCACAGGGGGTAGATGATGGATTTCACGGCAAGCCAGCACTTTGTGGAAAGTCAATTGTTCTTGTAGCTAACCAGATGATGTCTAACAAACTTCACGAGACTATTTCGGCCGAGCAGGCCGCCAGTCAACCCAGAAGAGGAAGCAAATCTTTACCAGCCACTCCAGTCGCTTCGCCATCAGGCAGTCCAAGCGGTTCGCCTAAGGCTCGTCGTCGTGTTTCTTCGAACCGATACTTTGCAGGAGCATCCCTTAATGATTGCGGGAAATATCAGGGAGGTTGGATCTTGGCAAGCATCTTCGGACAATCTAGGGAACTCGTTACTAGCAAGATCGAAGAAGAGGACGAAGCAAACATCGAAGTCGCAACTGCTCCGCTTAGATCGCTTGCTCGGAAGAAATCCATTTCGTCGCA
The DNA here is from genome assembly GCF_000188095.3 of Bombus impatiens. Classification (NCBI taxonomy): domain Eukaryota; kingdom Metazoa; phylum Arthropoda; class Insecta; order Hymenoptera; family Apidae; genus Bombus; species Bombus impatiens. Next base: position 2,200,557 of record NT_176554.1, on the reverse strand, counting down.
AAATCTTACATATGTAGGAAGCGATGAGAAATCAGAAAAATCAGCTGCTTACCTAAATGCATTTCGAGCAAAACCATCGCAATTAAGAGAAATGAATTTCTGGTCCCCAACATCGATGTGAACCAATGTAGTAAATTGTTATTCGTTTACATCTTAAGCTTAGTTAATCAATAGCGATTAATTCGGAAAGAAGGATTTTTTTAGAAGGAAAGCACGATAGAAATATATACATATTATTGTCACTTTCTGAGTTTTTTAAAATCAACGAATGAACGCATTGATAAAACGAAAAATAAACAAAGGAGAGCAGCTTTTTGCTCGTTATTTTTCGTGTATTCTTAACAATGTGCTTATTATAGTTAGTACGATTATTTAATAACGTATTTGTGCTTATTCTTTCTTTTTTCTATTTTTTCGGCTTTTAATTAATGCTATTAAACAAAGATGTTCTTTCCTTAATGGTCTTTCTTTAATAGTGGAACACTATCATAATGATGATGACATAGATCAGGAATACAAAAGGAAATACTCGTGTATCGAACACTATGGTTTTCTTATAAAGCTTTGAGAAGCGGGGG
>NT_176554.1:2196139-2199595 GCF_000188095.3 Bombus impatiens | reverse complement strand
GGGGGGGGGGGGGGGGGGGGGGGGGGTACTTATATTCCGTGAAAACGAAACAAAAATTATTTTTAGATGATCTATCGCTTGACAAACTTAACGTATTAACCAAGATATTCTATCTTTAATTTTTAGAGAAGAAAGGAAAGTGAAGTAGGGGAAAATGTTATGTCATATGCATACGTTTATATATTATTTTTTATATTTATAGAATGCAAGTGATCTTGGAAAAAATAAAATTACTTGAACCTTGACCATTGTTCGAAAAGCCTGTGTTAAAAAAAAAATAGATAAAATGAAATATGTAAAAATATATACAAATTACAGTGCGCGAAGTCTGTGGATGTTTTGAAAATAATGATTATCGTGCAATATCTAGTGAATAATTTATCGCTAGTAATATAATATTTTTCGATCGCGATGACATAATTGTTAAGAAACATACTGAAACACTGAAGTGGAGATGCTTTTGTTACGCATTCGAGAACACGAGGTCTATTCGAATATGAAAATTATAATATCAATTAACTCGTTACGATAATGTAAAAAATGGTGGAATTATTAATTAATGATCTCGGCATATTATTCCCGACATTCCTACAGTTTGAGATGGAGAATTGTTAGGTAACTCTATCCATATGTACGATCTATGTAATCGATATGACAAACAGAGACACTATTGGTGTTAATGATATATCACGGGAATCATCTCATATGCTGTTGCAGTACAATCAGCCAACAAATTGTTAGTATGTGTTATTAACAAGAATATGTTCTACTGTATTTTACAGAGAAACATTAAATAAATAAAACCTATTGTATCAATGATGTTTTCACTTCTTCGACGCGATCGAATCTGTTAAAACCAGTATATTCAAAATATTTTCTCTAATTAAATATGCTTTTATGTAGGTATCATTATCCTTATATTTCACGGTATAAGATATAATTTATAACTATTTGTCAGAGTTACAAAACAATACAACGATTTCGTTATTCCTTCTATTAGAAATTGTGACTATCATGTTGAACGCGGGAGATACATATAAATCATTAATGGCTAAAGATTTAGATTAGAAAACGAACAAGTCATTTTGCTACGTCATCTTACCAAATTATAATACACTCCTTCGCCTCCGGCGTGCTTATGAAATCTCGAAGTTCTTGGCCGTGCTTGTTCTGTTACAATTTGCCAATGTCAATTGCGTAACAACTGCAACCGGCAGTGGTCGTCTGATCGCGTTCCCTCTCACTTTGTACTTGTTTATTCATTCCGTCGCGTCGCCTTCTATCCCTTCTACTCTCCACGCCCTCGTTTCCCATTTTTGTTATTTTTGATCTTGCGAAGCTACTTACATTCACGTTTTCGCTGAATTTTTTCCAAATTACTTGGAATCAAATATGACTTTATTAACGGATTCAAGATAAGGTAACTTAATTGAAATAGACAAAATACTCACATCTTTATACATACAGCAGGGTATGTTAGAACGAAATAATTGATTCTTGAATCTCATTCATTGTAGCATCAGTTCTTTCTACTATACATTGAAATGCACACAGATGTTACAAAAAGTATTGACACATTATTTCCCAATAAAGTGCCTTTGGCAAGGTTCTTCGTTTTATTTTCATAGTATAAAATTTTTGTAATCATACAAAAGTGCATATGTACTACTAAATAATACGAAATTAAAATTTGAAAAGGGAAACAAATAACTAATTTCCTACTCTATTTCGCAACAAAAAAGAATCTTCGACAAAATTAACGTTTAAGGGCGTGAAAGTAGACGATTCGTCCTTTGAAACGAGCCCAAGTAGAGTATTATACGATTCTTATTGACAAAGTTACAGTGGTTCGAATATCGACAAGTTTTCGATCAAAATTTAAAGATCTTTCCATTTCTTGGCGTAGTGTATACGTATATATTCGAGGATCGTAGCAGGGTTGACTTGGACGTCTTTGAAATTTGGAAAGAACGACGAATGAATAGCATTAAAGTCAGTTTGAATTTTCTAACAGTAATATTGTATATACGATCCTGAATGTAACCTAACCCCAATCAATAGATTGAGACACGAACCGCTAATCATCAGCCATAAAGATTACAACAATCTTTTCAATAGTTCGCTATCATCCATGTATATCCTACGCGATATTTGTCAAACGTACGATTCTTTGTACAATGGATAAGCTTGTAATTCTATAGTATACCTGGATAACAAGACATATCGGTTGCAATTTGAGATAGACTCACATTGAGTAATTGCGCAGGGTATCTGTCTGTTTTTTACTTTTCAATCGGTGTATATTTACATATCGGTGTTTTGTTATAACACACATTTAACGACACAAGCTAACGAAATTATGCGCATTCTCTAACGCGTTTAATTAGTATTTTTCATTTCCACCTTCCCCATTTCTTTGTCTCACTGGTAGTTTGGTTATCGATTTCGTTTCGTGCTAGTCGAATAGCAAAAATCTTCTTTAGAAAGATCACAGTGCAATCTGCTACTTGAGTTTTACGATATCAAATTTTCTCTAGCCATATGTATGTGTTGCAATGCCGGTTCGTTGCAAACCTTCTATGCAATACGCTGGTCTTTGGTCGACGGACACTTGATACCAAGTTTTTGGTGAAAAAATATTTCAAGTTAACTATCTGGACAGGATTACAAGAGGTTACGTATAAATAGGCTGACAAATCCACTAGATGCATTCAATTCGTTTGTCGTTTCCAGTCGGTGAAGAAAGCAGCTCCTACCTATCATCATCATGTTTAGAGTAAGTAAAAGACTCATATACGCCGACATACGCGATGATCCACGAATTAATTGCCACAATTTTCGATCTGGTTCTGATAATTTAGCAAAAAATTTGTCTGACAGAATTTACTGATACAATAAAACTTTTCACAAAAGTGCGCTTCAGAAATTCGCTTAAAAAAAAAGTTTAAGTAATATCATATATTTTTAAATCTTAAACTACAAGAAGTTTTCTTTGTAAGAGACGGAACTGTCGAGACAAACGATATCTGGATATCTTTCAATCTCTTACCATACCAAGCAACGTTTCTAACGTTACGAAGAGTCTGAAAAAGCCCGCCGTTTAACTACGAAACCGAATAAAGAAACGATGTTGGCATGACGGTGCACTGAAACGATTCATCGTCTTTTTACCCTGTATAAGATACTTAACTTCATTGCGCCATTTCGATTCTGGAATCTTCTTACATCTAAACAAAATTTTAAGTAAAGCGACAAATCGGAGAACAAAGTCGTCGAGCAAGAAGGAAAAGCGCAATGAAAATGAAACAGAAAGTGACGCATTGTTAGCTGTAGCGAGAAAGAAGGGAAAAAGAGAAAGGGAAAATTAACCTTTGTTTTTCAGTTCTTGGTGATTTGTGGTTGCTTGCTGGCGGTTGGACAAGCTGGCGTGATCGGCGGTGGTTTGCTCGCAACCGC
>NT_176554.1:2194834-2195770 GCF_000188095.3 Bombus impatiens | reverse complement strand
GGTTTGCTCGCAACCGCGCCCGCAGCGGTCGCGGTGCAGCCAGCGGCAGCAGCGGCTCTTCCTCTGTCCACTGCAGCAGCTCTTCCCCTGCCCACAGCCGCCCTCGCTGTACCAACTATCGCAACATCGACCTCTAACGTGATACGGGGTATCGGTAACTTAGGTGCCATATCGGCCTACGCGAAGAGCGTAGATACGCCGTTCAGTAGCGTCAGGAAAGCGGACGTGCGCGTTAACAATCCTGGAATCGTGACGGCGACCGCTGTGCCCGCCCCGGTAGTTGCGGTCGCAAATACCGCTCTTGCAGGTACCTGATTAATGGGTGCCAATTTACAATTAAATTGTAACTCTCTAACATCCACAACTTAGTTGAACTTAACCTATACGTTAGATCGCTACATATATTACATACATCGATGGCGCGTCACTGTACAACGACGCTACCTTATACGTATCACACACGCGCACCTTTACACGACCTTTTCTAACCGCAATGTACTTAACGATTAGAATATAGTGGAATATCAGACGGCGGTCGACTCGACGATGTCGCGAGGAAATCGGGCGCTTGGCATTCGCTTGCCGGCACGCTTCCTTTATGCCTTAGAATCGATATTTTATTAGTCCGCTTTTCTCGTCTTCATTTTCCTTTTTATCGTTTCAGTTGTTGCCATAATTCCTTTCACATCTTCTTTTTACTGTTTTCTTTTTTCTTCCCCAGTTTCCACTTCCTTTTTTATCTTTCGTTTTCTCTTATTATACATATATCGACTTGAGTAACGAAGTTCATTCGTCTCTTACGAAGAACATAGAAGTACGCGCACCTGAATTTTTTACGAAAGATAGTATATTTACGGAGAAATGGGACGAACAAATGATTGCTTGATCGGATACGTAGATTTTATAGGAATATAGCAACAGTGTCATATACAGTGT
>NT_176554.1:2098340-2194359 GCF_000188095.3 Bombus impatiens | reverse complement strand
ATATATACAAGAGTGTCTATGCACTCTTGTAAGAAACAAGCGAATGAACTTTATTTTATTACTCAAGCTGATACGTACTATTAATATACTAAGCATACCACGCTTCGTCGTACGATATAGTGAAGTAATATCGTTCCGCGTGTATTTCGTGCGGTCAATTATTTAACGAATAGGCGTATAAGTAAAAGCTCAAGTTGAAAACGAACAGTGGCATACCATTGTTCGCTAACGAGGCGAACGCTAGTATGCCGACAGCTTGAACGATTCTTTCACTTTTGATTCGATCGTAAAATTACGATTGTTTCGTGCGATGATTTCAGCTCCAGTGGCTACAGCAGCTGTCGCCGCTCCTGCGCTTCTCGCACCTGGACTGACCACCGCAATCGGAGCTGCACCCGCTCTCACCGCTGGTTTAACTCCTCTGGGGCTTAACGGGCTTGGAGCTTTGCAGGGATTAGGAGCCGTCAAGGTTCTTTAAGGTCCACACGCTCGAACCACTACGAAGCGGCGGAGGACTCGACTAAAACCACGACCGATTATGAAACGCGTTCAAACATTCGTGTCGATGGCGAATCGTTTTTACTACCTAAACGATCAACTTTGTCACAGAATGTAATAATCGAATATTCAATAAATCAATCGTAACTCTATACGAAGCTCGGAGACCAAATTCGTACTCTTGTTCGCTCGTTCTCATCGTTCCAATCGAGCGGAGAAGCTCATAACTCATAGGAACGTTTTACGTTGAATTTTATGATTTCTGAAATCGTTTTAATCAAGACTATCGAGTATTTTACGGTCAAGATGATATCAAAATGATACGATTATATTTAAATTAACTTCTATTTCCTACAAATACATAGTGCGTTCATACGTATACATATTGTATGAATTCTGAGATGTACCTCTCTCTGTCTCACTCGTTCTTTTTCAATATTCATTTTCAGGCCTAACGTATTCGCGAATCCAAGTCAGATAATAGCGATTACTTCGTGATAGACCTGTGCCAAGTGGTAATCATCTATCTGAACATTGTTGTGCGATTGCGATAGATTCTTCGATTTACGTACTATGAGTATTCTCGTTCAATAGAAGATACAGCGAACATCTGGCAAGATATAACAGAATCAACGCTGGCCGAGAATACCTAACAAACATGAAATTAACGGCGAAGGGGGAAGGAAAATATAAGGCGCAACTTGCTACGTTTCAATACATATCGTATTTAATAAATAGAAAGTAAAAGACACTTTTAGTACAAACATAGTGCGATGAAAGTTATTCCAAATGATTGTCAGAGCAACGGTCCAAGAAACTCAGAAGGAGACACGATTACCAAGAGTAAGAGACACCGATGGGGCTGCTGTAGGCCATGTGCGAAACAGCTACCGCTGGAGAATAAGCGACGCCAAGGAGTGGGCTCACGGGTGCTGCCAAGGGTGCTGCCAAAGGTGCGTGGGCTGCGGCGTATGCCACTGGAGCAGTGTGAGCATAGATGGCCGGGTTGGTTACGCGAATATCGGATCTGCTAGTGCTCGAGAATGGGGTGGCAACTGTCTTCGATTGGGTGGCAATTTGTGCCAGATTTCCCGAGCTGCGAAGGATATTGTCCGATGTCGACGTTAAAGCCGCAGGGGTCAGAGTATATTGTCCAGCTGGTGCCAAGATACCGGCGTTGCTCATGGCAAGAATGCAAGCGAGTACTATGATCTGAAAAAGAAAGGAACAAAATTAGCTCAACGATGCCGTTACCGAAACAACTCCTTTCCCGCAGTTATCATCTTCCTTTGTTTCAAGTATATTACACGTGTATTTCGAAAATTTCTGCGACTCCCAAATAATTCAATCCTGTGTTAGAACAAGATCAGAACAAAGAGGCGGGCAAAAGAGAACTTCAAGACCTGAGAATGCAAAATTACAAAAATAATTAACGAATAGTTTAGTTTGTAAACTTGCAAATGGTTTCCACTCGTTTGAGTCGAGTCACATTTGGAATACACGTGAGATACGTTTCAAGTATAACGCAGAGCCGTATGATAGAATTTCGATGTTCGTAACAAGTTATTCTGCATCGCTTACCTTCGAGAACATTGTGAGTCTGAAAGAGAACCTTGGTCGATTCGCTAACAATGTACGAAAGCAAGTGCGTGCTGATCCTTTGGTATCCGAAATCTTATATAGTCCGGTTCGGGTAGGTGAATGAGATACGCGAAATCAGGTGGGGTACAAGGGCGTGTTTCGAACGAGCACCGAAAATGACTTTCGCCATAGGAACATGCGTAATCGTTTGTATACTTTTCTCTGCCACGCCCGAATCTCCTTTTTCTCTTTTTCACTCTTTCAATAATATATCGTTAACTTATCCCCCTCCGACCTTGGACTAAAAATCCAAAACCTTCGACTGGTTGTCGTCAGAGAAAAAAATGACCGCGATCCATTTATTCTATCATTTTATCCTCTTGCCAAACCTCTGCTTGAAATCTGAAATACCGATGTAAATGATAGCGTACCATTCGAACAGTCATCGTTCTCGCTTTCGAAAAATGTACCTATCGTTTACCTCAGAAAAAATCCTTTCTATTTTTTTACATAAAACTACATGATTACAAAATACGCCTCGTCTCTGTATGTTTCAGATAAAGTATATTTTTATAGAAGATATATTTATAAAAAATAATTTCGATGAAAATCCTGTTTATTTGATAAGGGACAATTGCAACGCTGTTTACAAATCAAATTAAATATTTTATACAGCTTCTACTTCCCAAATCATGTATATTACAATTTTCAACCTGTTACATTTCATACATAAATTTCTATGAAATTGTTAAACTTCTAAGTTATTTGGAATGTTCATAACGAAATTGGACTAGTAGTTGAGTAGTAGTTTGTGTTTTTGGCTGATAGGCTCCATATCGGGCAAGTCGCGATTTTGTATTATCGTTACTAGTGAGTAAAATTAATCTGTATTAGAGTTGCGAAACAGTCAAAATTCCACGTTTTAAGCTACAGTGGCGAATGAATGTTAATTTCACGCGTTGAATTAGAGCCGTTATAATTCCTAATACTCCTCTCTGCTAACGTTAAACATGTAATCTTTTTCCATCTTAAACAAATATACAATAGCAGTTAATACTAATTGTCAGAAACGCTACGAATATTTCAAACTAACATGTACGATAGATTAATTATTGAGTGAAAGACGTTTCCCGCCTTTTTTTTCTTCAAATATCAAATATCAGAGATACGCATCTCTGAAGTTACGGCCTCTATACGAAGCTTTGTCGAACTTGTGAATGATATGATACTTGCGCACATGTGTTTGTATTCTACACGATTTGAAATCTTACATTCTTGATAGATTGAAGTCAATCGGTAACGAAGAAATTGAAAATTCCGTGAATTATATTAAATTTATTCCGAATAAGAAAGGTAAAAGCAACAAATAGATCTAAAATATCGAAATATGAGTCAACGGTTTGAAAAATTGAGAGAACGTGGAAATAAATCGGAAATATGCGCATTTGTTCAAGAATCGAGCGTGGAACAGGTAATCATAAATATTCCATTTTAACCATAACTTATGACTTTATAACTGACGTATATGGTGGTAACATTTAAGATTAAAATGTAATTTCATTAGCTTACGCGATTAATACATAGCAGTATTTGTAAATCGAATGGAATAAAAACATTAGATAACCTTCTGCAAGCATTTTCCAATTCTGAAGCCTGTCAAACTAAGCGACGAAAAGTGATTGAATCTACGTTAAAAAATTTGGAGGAAACTAACATATCTCTAGGGCAGGCAAATGCGATCGTTAGCCGAATAATTTCTGACTTGCCAAACTATTCGAAGCAACATCTTGTCAAACTTGTTGACTTCTGTCTTACAAATATTCGCAATAATGATAATGAGCTATGCAGGTATAGCAATTTGTTTTTGCTCCCATTTTCTTCTCTTCTTTTTCTTTCTGCATGAAAGTTTTTCAAACCATTTTCTTCCTTTTTCAGTTGGAAGGATTTATTACCTGCATTACTGGAGGCACTGGAAAATGAAAAATATATTGTTCATGCAGATGCTGAAGTTTCTGGCACTGAATATAAATCGCTAATTATTAAAGCCATATGTAATTATCATTGGAACGTCAATCTCTTACCATCTTTGGCAAAAATGTTTGGGTAACTGACTTTTTGTGTCTATATGATTGAATCTTACATATATGAAATTTTAGAGATAAAAGAGTTATTTAATTTTACCCATATAAAGGGATATGGTACTAGATAAAACAGATCGTAATGAGGTTTTGAGGACATTATGTTCTTCTCTTCCAAATCTCCCTCTAGATCAAGTACCCTCGTTCACATATCAGACGTTAAAATTATGTCCAAATCAAGATAATAGAAAGCTTTTAAATGCCTTGTCCAAATACTTTGAGCTATGTTATTCAAAAACAAGTTTGTCCGATGACAGTAATAGTCTTGAAAATATTGGTATGTAAAATATGTAACTAACATCTGTGTATATTCATTGCATAAGTTTCTAATTGCCATTTTTGTTTTTATATGGATATTTATAGATATAATAAATTTAAAAGAGGTACAAGACATTGAGAGCACTGTTTTGTATCATGTGTACCAAGCTGCTCAGTTAAATCATGAAAACATGAAAGATTTTATCCGTTTCCTTAAACATGTGTCTCATGCCCCAGAGTACGTGCTACAACCCTTTATGCTCTCTGTACTGATGTCAGTTTCTACAATATACGAAGATCAGGTAGTAAACATTTTTAGTATGAAATCAAAAATTTGTATTTTTACTTTATTATTCTGACGTAAAATATTCTTAACAGATATTTGAGATATTAAGACTGGCTGTGGTTAATAGTAGCTTAGAAAAAGAAAAACGACAAAACAGTGCATGGATGAGACAACTTTTACCTACACCTTGTAATATAATTGGGATTATTCGACAAGTCATTGATAGCAGGTCAATTCAATTAATATTTCTTTTTTCACATATACGCTTTATTTTACTGTCTAATTTTAATTTTGCAGCAATAAAGATCGTCATTTAGTACTAAGGGGACTTACAAATTTAGCTTTTACGTTAATGAATGCTGATCAAAAATCCAAAAATAATGCAACAGCTATGTGGCGTATTGGATCCGAAATAATACGAGAAATAATTAAGAAACGTCACGAGACAGTTCCTATTGTGTTACAAGAGTTGATTAATAAAATAGTAGCAGGTGGTATGCCGACAACACACTACACAGGTAAAAGGGCAATAATATTATCAGAGAATTGCACCAAATATGACTCTATTCTTTAATCCTACTTAAAACAAATGTTTTCTAGACTGTTTAAAGTATATGTGCCGCGAATTGTCAATAGTTGTTTTGGATCATCAAGTCTGGATTATAACTATCCTCGAACGATTGTTATTTTTACACCCTACAGTTGCTAATCAAGTTTTATATGCTATTTTGCCATTAGCGCGTGTTTCACCAAATATACGAGAAAACCTTTTATTGACTTTGAGAAAAGCTCTTTACAGGAAAGGTGCATTAAAACGACAAACAGCTGTGACAGGGTATCTTGAAATGTTAAAATATACAAATGTGCATTCTCAACTTAGCTTTAGACTTAGTCAATTTAATGATTCAATGAGCACTAGTTCTAGATCAACATTAACTCAGGTATACATAAAGATCATAAATAAAAATGGAAAGAAACTACTTCCACTTATCTTTATGAAAAAAATTCTACAATTTTTATCACTGAATCTAGGTAACTTTGGAGTATAATTCGCAACGAGGAAAATCGGTGACAGACTGCGATAAAATTTTATATTATGAAATATCGGATATATTAAAAAAGACCTTTACTTATGAGTATGAAACCAGATTACACCTGTACGAAGGTATGGAAGATTTGTTTGAATGACCAACAATTTGTTGTTTGATATTGTCATTTTCTTAATCTCCATTACGTTTTTAGGCCTGTATGGTACTGTGACCAAAAATCCCGAAATAACAGAAATTCTAGTAGACATGCTCCTTTCACATTTGAATCTATATCTTCATACAGATGATAGTGCCTTGCCACCTGTAAAATTGGAATTGTGTACAGATGTCCATGGAGTGGAAATAGTATTACAAGAACCTATTGCTCAATTGATATTTACATTACAAAAGACATATATTAATACAGTTGTAAAAAATTCACGTACTCTTGAAAAATTACATGATATTTTGAAATCACTGTGCAGGAAAATGGCAATTACAGAATTGGAGCATTTAAATTTGGTAATTAAAATTTAAACGCCAATATAGAAAGTTGATATGTCAATGTAAAAATAAACCTCAATAATTTTAGGAACATGGAACTGATTTACTTCATGGAGACTTTCCAAAGTCAGAGATCAAGTTAAAGAATCTTGGTATGGTCATTGGGATATATGAGGCTTTAATGGCGTTTCAAATTGGAGAATGGTCGAAGGGGAATGAGGAAAGCTCTCATGATACTAACAATTTGTTCAAAGGATATACACGTTTGATAGACTTCATTAAAAAGGTAGAATAATTTTTCTTTATATAATATAGTTTATTTTAGCTTCATGGCCATAAGAGGAAGTCAGTTTACAACAAAATTATTCTCCTTATTGTCTTGTACTCTCACTTTACACACACAACCTTATGCTACCCTTATTTTACTATCCCTTATCTACTGTCTACCATGTAATCCTTAACTATTATGTATGTCTATTATCTGTTGCATAAATCTTTACCTCCTTAGCTAGATATTCCCCTCTCTTTGCTCTTTCGTTTTTCTTGTTTTTCAATTTCCTCATCCAGTCTACACCCTTATTGTTTCCTTTCTTACTGGTTATCTCTCCTAATCCCCTACTCTTTTACCGCATGCTCTTGATTTCTGTATTTGGATTTTATTTACTTAGCTATTGTATTAAAAATCATGACATTCGCTATGAATTTTTCTAGCAATCCACAAAAACGAAAAAAAGTGATGGTAATAAATCTAAAAAGGACAGAGATCCCAATAATACAACTAAAAAGTCGGCTAAATCGAATAATATCAAAATACCAAATACTATTATGGATTTGGATGTAATTCGTCAAAGTTTACCGCTCTTATTTTCGTAAGTACCATGATGATTGAAATGAGTGTTGCAATTACTAAACCATTCTGAATGTTTCCATAGTTTTAAATTGCTTATTTTTATCTTAACAATGAATTGTAATTCATAAATAGAAGGTCTTCTACTCAAAATGATGTTGCACTTAGAAGAGACCACAGCTTTTGTTGCTATATTTTACAAACATGTGAACAACTCTTGCAACACACAAAATCATTTATACAGGATACCTCTCAATTGCAAAATCATAACTATATAAATACATATATTGATGTTGGAAGGTAAGTTCTGAAATGGGATAATAATGCCAATAAAAGCATAATAATAATAATGAAATCATTTTTAGATTGCTTTATAAATATTTTGTACAAAATCTGGATGATGCACTTATAAATGATGAACAAGTAACTATATTGGCTTTACAATGTTTCAAGGAAATTTCTTGCTGTATATGTACATTACTCTCATCTGAATTACCAAAATTTCTCAATTCAATTTGTATGTATTTATCTAACTACGTTTACTACGTTATTTCGACAATTTAGATCACAATTTTATTTATTGTTTCAAGTTGAAGTACAATCCAAGAAGGAATCAAAATCTACAAATATCAATTCTCAATTACAAGAAATTATTTTTTCATTGAAGTCGTATCTCAAGAAGTTTCTTACAGAAGAAACGCACAATGATGACAGGGAGAAAGTATCACTTCTGTTATTACAAACAATAGAACAATTTACATATAAGATTAACTTTGAAGATTACAATTCTGAAGAGGTTAGTATATCTTTCATGAAAATTATCTTCTTTGTTTATATAAATCCCTTTTTTCACTAAAAAAGATGCTCGAATGTATAAAAGAAATTATTCAAGTAGAAGATATTCGAAGCCCCATTGTTTCTACAATCATACAATTCTTCTTGAACTTGGAAGAACATAGTCAAGTATGTGGAGATACATTGAATGAAATTTGTGTGGAATTATGTGAAAAAGCTGGAAACATTGATAACGTAAGCAATAATTTTTGTTACATAATATTCAAAACTTTTATGTCTTAAATTGATTGTTATTCTTACCTAAATGTAGGTAGCAATTGAATTAGTAGCAAATAGTTCATATAAAAGTATACGTGAAGATACTATACTACAAGTTTATAATGTTTTGAGTGGTCACATTAAACAAAAATTGGATAGTGCTTCGTGGTTATTGTTGCGATTAAAGGCAGAAGACACTATAGCTAGAGCACCTGGAACAATTGATGAAACTTGTAAATATAAATTTTAAATTCCAAATCAAAATTTTATAATATTCACAAAAAATGATATTGTCTTAACAGGGAATAACAATTTAAGAGATAAAGAACGAAATCTATGTAGACAATTATCTTATCTTGCTCAAGCACTTCAAACATTAGCTAATACATCGATCAAACCAGGTCCATCCACTGACTTCACCTTCAAAAATTTACAATACTTGTATCATTTACTTGGTAATCTTACAAAATACTTTTATGCTAAATCGAATGATCAGAATGCAGCGTTCCAAGCAGTCAAGTATGTGCTGCATGTACATATATCACTTTGTAACTAATGATTTATACGTTTACCGAAATTGACAAATCTCACTGGTTATAGATTCATTCAGGTGGTACAAATAGCTGGAAAATCATTAAAATCTGCTTTCTATAATTTGGTAACATATGTAGAGGTATGTCGAATTCGAATTTTTCGTACATTATAAATAAAAATCAATGTCATCAGTATCATTATTCATTATTTTATTTTATTACAAAATATCTTCTGAAGGAAAATCAAAATAAATTAAAATCAAAATCCGATTCATACGCACAAAGGAATAAAATTTTAAAAGAAACCAAAGTAATACCTCGTGTAGTATATGAAATCGAGCAATTTAACAAAGAAATATTACTACTTGGCAAAAGAACGGGCGTAAGTATAAAACACAAGTATTAAATATTTTATTCTTCGTTCCTCTTTATATTCACAATTTTTAACTCGCATAAATCTAGATACCGCTAGAAAATTACTTGAAACAAAGTATAACGAGAGATTTTAGAATTAAAAATCCACAATTGATAGAGGGACTTGAGGGAATGGATGTCAGTTTAGTAAGTAAAAGAAAAGATATTGCATTATACATTATTTTTCACAAAATTGTCTGTACTGTAATAATTCTAGAATATGTCTAAACTTTATAGCTCAATACACAAGCTCCAGAAAACCCTGAGAGTGAAACATCGAATATGAATGATTGTGACAGCAATAGTGACGATGATACATCTCAAAGCAAACGACTCAGGGTGGATGATTGAAACATTATTAATATTTAATACTGTCTTATTATAAAAAAGCTTGTATTTTAAATATTTTTATATAAAAATTGTTTAATAAATTTTAAAATGAAAAATTTTACGGATCTATCTTTGTCAACTTATATCACTTGTTTTGTCTACTTATATTTTCATTTGTATAAACTATTTTTTGTACTATTTATATGTCTTATTATTCTGATTAGATTTATGAAAACAATAGAACTTGCACAGGTTAAGGAATCTCTATCAATGGTAAAGAATTTTATGGAATCATCACATTTATAATTTTTATGCTACAAAATCCAATGGTCTATTGAATCCTCCTTTTCTGTTCATGTATTGTCTATACTTTCGTTTAAGAATAACATGTACGGCTCCTACATCGTTCCCTTCAACTTTTTTGCCTTTAGTAGTGTCAAAACCACAAAAGCCCATTATTCTCATCATTTCTTGTTCCTCTGGTGTTTTTCCTTGAAGATCAGCCTCTGCAAGATATTCATTTAAAACAGTCAGTTATTTTATAATTTATATCGGGCTTTACTAATATTAGATTTACATACCTGTAATCACAGGACGTTCTGTTGTGGGTTTTAATTTGGGTTTAGGTCTGTCCCTTTCTCTTGATCTAGATCTGCTATACGAACGTCTATGTCTGTCCCGTTCACGATCACGATCTCTTTCTCTATCCCTCGACTTTACTCGATCTCGTTCAACGGACCTAGGATTATTTGAAATTCATGCAATCTTTATATCATTTAAGTCTAATAGAAAAATATAGGAAAATACCTTCTTCTTCTTTCACGAGAACGTCTTCTTCTTCGATCTCTATCTCGTTCGCGTTCTCGATCACGATCTCGAGACCGATCTCTTCTTCTTCCTGGTGAAGGTGTACGACTACGTCCCATACTTCGTATTACTTAATTATTTATAATTAACTTAATAATAACGTGATAAAGGCTGTCGAGTGGACATATTCATATATGCACGAACGTTTTTATATCGAATATATAATTGATAGAATGAAGAGGTTATGTTTACATAAATTGAATCATATTAGGTTATGTCTAACACAGTTGTAGTATTATGCTACATAACTATATAATATCTATATTTGGTATGCTCATATCATTCACAGAATAATAGTAAATAAGATCTTCAGTTATAATATAACAATAGTATCTTGTGGTGTAAATGATCTCTTAATATGTACAGCAAAAGATAGTGTTATGCTTCGTGATGTACTTTATAGCCGACGACTCATCGACATTTATTGTCACGTTTGTATTCGTACATAATATAGTTAATTCATAATATTAATATAATTTAATCATTATTGATCATGCTTAAAATACGAAAAATTAAATTATTTTCATTCTAATTGCTTATTCAGAAAATTGATTAATTAATAAAGTTCATATTATTTCATAGCGGCTTAAAGAGCTAGGAAATAATACATATTATTTGTATGTATCAGTTATTGATATTTAATCATTAATTCATTAATATGAACTTAAAATATTACAAATTTGCATGAGGATATGTTGTAGAAAGTGAAGGGTCAATAACAAAAAGACAAAAATAAAGAAAATTTTTTAAACACGAATTGATAGTTTATACATTTTTTATATGTGAAAAATAAGAAAATTTGAGATTATAAAGATATTCCGTACATTGCGAATATAATGACAAAATACATATGTATTTTTATATGTACTATATGTACATAATGATCGAATTGCAAGTGTCAAAGATATACATATGTATGTGAACAAAAATAGACCACAAGAATGTGCATCACGAACTTTTCGTTCAATTGGCTAGTTACGACTTGGCTAGCAAAAGCTAGTTTTAGCTAAGATATGCTATTTATATTCGTTTATTAGATTTAATCTTAAGTGCGACGTAACTGAGAGCGGACTTGTCAAATATAACTTTTTATATTCACTCTGTTACTCTTAAATCTAAAAACGATACTTTGATGAAACAAAAATTCACAGTTTAGTACCAAGTTTAAACACAGTTAATTATGAAAAGTACCAAAATAGGAAAATAGCTTTTCCGATGAATACTTGCAATTAACTTGAGTACATTTCGAGATGATTCGAAGTGGAGGATATAAGAGGCCGACGACCGTTCTTGTGTTGCATCATTAAGTTTCAATCGTTCAAAGAAGCGGCACCCATCTTCTGTGTAAACGTGTTATTCGTCAGCAAAAAATTCTGTGTTTAATAAAGTTTTATATCTCTACGTAATTAAAATGGTAAGAAAAATTTACAATTCGGTCCAAAGTGACTACTGTAGTCAAAGTAACAGAAAGAAAAAGATGAAATAAAAAATTCAACTAAATAATAAATCATTAATACACTATTAGTCTGGATAACATTTTGTTTATTATTAAACGATGTAAAAATTAGTTTCCTGTATTCTAATTTTCTTTGAAAAAGAAGTGATGATTCGATATTTTGAATTCAAAGGGGCAATTGTATATACGATAAGAGCAAGGGTTGAAGAAAAAGATCATTATAGAAAAAATTTTTACGTTTCAGCGTGAGTGTATATCTATTCATGTCGGTCAAGCTGGCGTTCAAATTGGGAACGCTTGTTGGGAACTTTATTGTTTGGAACATGGAATACAACCGGATGGACAAATGCCATCAGATAAGTTTGTTGGCGATGATAGCTTTAGCACTTTCTTCAGTGAAACCAGCTCCGGAAAACATGTGCCCAGAGCAGTATTTGTTGATTTGGAACCTACAGTAGTTGGTAAGAGAAAAAAGAAGTCATTAGATCATTAAAAATTTGATATTCAGAAACAGTGACGATATTGTTTATGCGTTTGTAGACGAGGTTCGAACTGGGACGTACAAGCATCTTTTCCATCCAGAACAATTGATCACTGGCAAGGAAGATGCAGCAAATAATTATGCTCGTGGTCATTATACAATTGGTAAAGAAATTGTCGACCTGGTTATCGATCGAATTCGTAAATTAGCGGATCAATGTACCGGATTACAGGGATTTCTTATCTTTCATTCGTTCGGTGGTGGTACTGGATCAGGATTTGCTTCCCTATTAATGGAGCGTCTTTCTGTTGACTACGGAAAGAAATCTAAATTAGAATTTGCGATATATCCAGCTCCGAGAATTTCCACGGCAGTTGTTGAACCATACAATTCCATTCTTACCACTCATACGACTCTCGAGCATTCAGACTGCGCTTTTATGGTCGACAACGAAGCGATCTACGATATCTGTCAACGTAATCTGGATATCGAGAGACCAACTTACACTAATCTTAATCGGTTAATCGGACAGATTGTTTCTTCCATAACAGCTTCGTTGCGATTTGATGGTGCTTTAAACGTAGACTTAACCGAGTTTCAAACGAATTTAGTTCCTTATCCAAGAATCCACTTCCCTTTAGTTACGTATGCTCCTGTAATATCCGCCGAAAAAGCACATCACGAGCAACTCTCGGTCGCGGAAATCACCAACGCATGCTTCGAGCCAGCGAATCAAATGGTCAAATGCGATCCCAGGCACGGAAAATATATGGCTTGTTGCATGTTGTACAGAGGAGACGTGGTTCCAAAGGACGTAAATGCTGCAATCGCTATTATTAAAACGAAACGAACGATACAGTTTGTCGATTGGTGCCCGACAGGATTCAAAGTTGGTATAAATTATCAGCCACCAACAGCTGTACCAGGTGGAGATCTAGCTAAAGTTCAACGCGCTGTTTGTATGTTATCTAATACAACAGCTATTGCTGAAGCTTGGGCTCGTCTTGATCATAAATTCGACCTTATGTACGCTAAAAGAGCTTTTGTTCATTGGTACGTTGGAGAAGGCATGGAAGAGGGTGAGTTTTCCGAAGCTCGTGAGGATCTTGCAGCTCTTGAGAAGGATTACGAAGAGGTTGGGCTAGATTCGGTTGACGTAGAAACAGATAATGCCGACGAATACTGAATACTTATTTTTCTCATACCTTTAGTCCTTTGGTCTATTCTTCGCTAATTTTCTCGTTTCACCACTTAACTCTGATTTTCGCGCTTTTCCTCATCTTTTTTAAAACTTCTACTGCCGAGAAATCTTGTCAGGAACAGATATTTTTTATCTTAACATATATAGTTAATAAATTGATATTGTAAAGTATAATGATGTATCATAAAAAGAGAAGATTGAAAAATAGTATGTAAATGTGACACATAACGTACTTACATACAATAGCTTAAATAGAGGCGGCACAAGAAGGGATAAGGCATATTTGGAATAAAGAAATTGAAGATGAAAATTATAACACGACGAGGAGTTATCCCACATATTTTCTTGTCAATCAGAGACGTATTTCGTTTGTTTCGTTTTATTGCATTACACAAACGGGGCTGGGGAGGCAAAATTAAATAGCGGATTAAATAGTTCAGCGCGACGCTTTAACAAATTAAAAACGTAAAAACATTAACAGTACAATATAGTTTCTTATCGTACGTAGACGTAATGCGATGGCAGTCTTGAGTCCTGGAAAGATGCTGTGATTGTTGCACGGTTATTTCAATTTTAAATTTTCTATGTTCTATTTCCTATTTTCTATTTTCATTCGTCTCCGGTATATGCATTTTTTTTAACTCGCTTTGCGATCTTCGACTCTTCTCTGTCTCGCGGCTTAATCCTCATTCGGTAATAGTTCTTTTATTTGCGATAAGCTTTTGCTCGTGGCAGTGTCTGGAAATAAAAAATCGAAGGGGAAACCTTTTATAAAGTACGATCCAATAACAACTTATGTTTCCATTATTTATACTCGTGATGCATATCGAAACAGACATTGATTAAACAGTATGATTTTCAGAGACTAGTGGACAAAAAATGAGTTACACGCAATCCCGAATAATAACGTGTGACCGTATAAACACCATCATAGCAATCATGATTCTAACTGGCGACTATAGGATACGAAATCTAAGATTGCTGCAACTATGCGAATTACATTAGCATCAATAGCTCTTCTACTCTATAATAGTAATAACAATAATAATAATGAAAATTAAGAAAGAGAAGGAAGACATATTCTCACACAGAAATTTCTATCCTACCTTTCTTCTTTGAACTTCTTCTTACGATTAGTATTTCCTGGATACAAAAAATTTGATGTAAGTCGCGGTATAACTATTCCAATTAGCAAGAAGATAAGTGGAAGATTCGTGTGAAGTGACAATTTTATTCCCGTCATCAATCATAACATAACCTTTTAAACAAATATCTGCTAAAAATGCGACATTGATCTACGCAAAGTCAACTGGTTAGAATCAATAATTGTAAAAAAAAGAAAAAAAGAGAAAAGAAAGATTAACGCATGTATAATCGAGAATAATGAATGAGGTGGATACGGATAAAGATACCAATTCCAATATTGTGTATTTTGTACATACGTACCAAAGTTAGGACTACCTACGCCTCGACTGGCTTCTTCTTCTCTTTCTTCTTCTTTAGGAAAGATGGTGTCCTAAGGCCTTTCTTCTTCTTCTTTTCCTTTTTCGGCGACTCCTCGCTAACGCTCACATCCTGCGACACGGAACCCTTAACACGGAAGGTCCCAACCGTAACCATAAACCTTTCTGCATGCACATGCAAGTAGCCAATTCGCCTTTTCCTTCTTTCTCCCTACAA
The DNA here is from genome assembly GCF_000188095.3 of Bombus impatiens. Taxonomy (NCBI): domain Eukaryota; kingdom Metazoa; phylum Arthropoda; class Insecta; order Hymenoptera; family Apidae; genus Bombus; species Bombus impatiens. The sequence continues at coordinate 2,179,204 of NT_176554.1, read as the reverse complement.
GCTCGCACACGCGCGCGCGCGCCTGCTCTTTCTTCCTCGAATCTTTTCTCCCATTATGTATCGTTTTATCAATATATGTATATATATATGTACAGTACTGTGCAAAAATGTTAAACCATCTATAAAAAAGGAAGTATTTCATTTTTATGAAAGAGTATAACGATACTTGATGTTGTTCGAACTCTGTTATTACTTTCAAGAATTTAATTCACGAATTGTCAGTATAGCTGAACTTCCCTAATTCGAATTTCTATAACTTTATTCTGTAGTATGAATCCGCTATGAAAATCTTTACATATTGAAATATAAACTTATTATAGTTCGAATTATTTGTCATATGACTAGGCATGTTATTTTACCCTCATAATTCGAATTCGAAGAAACCTAACCTTTGCAAGTAAAAGTTTACTAGCTATAAGTTGAAGTTCGGGGCCGGTTACTTTTACGATTCGAAATACATAATTGTAATTATAATTGCATATATATATTACGGCAAACAATTCTATATCAATTTGTACTCACTGTAGAGAATATCTGAAGGTTTGTCTTTATTTGAATCATAGTGGTATAAGTCAGACCACTGATTACACAAAACAGTATTCTATGTTTATTATTATACAGTATTGATTATATTTTTGCACGCCATGAAAACGTACTGTGGCAGAAAATGAAGTTATAGTTTAATTAATTATAAAAAATAATAAATGATAATTTAAAAAAATTCAACTTCTCAAAATCTTGACTTACACCACTATGACTTTCAAAATATCATATAACACTGTATGGTATGGAAATATTTCCTAAATATTACCTGCAATTATGAGATCATCGTCGTAGATGGTCTAAAATGTTTCCATAGTATTGTACATACATATATGTATAAATACACGCGCACGTGTGTCCCATTTTCTTTTCCTTCGCCCCTTAGCGTTTTGCATGATCTTTATTGGATCCATAAAAATCGGTCATTCTTAGATTCATGCAAGCGAACACTATTGGCGTACTAGCTTATTCCTAGCATTATATCGCAGTTAATGACGAAGCAGCATTTGTGTATGATTCTTAAGATTCGTTCGATAAATTAAAGATGAGATTGTGATATAAAGATTCGTAAAAATGTACGATTAGTTTAAGATAAAAGATAATCGCGACTAATTCTTTCATGTATAAAAAACGATGCGACATAGATTCGTTAGAAATAGTAAAAGACAAAAATGTGTAGCTTTATCATTTTACGAAACATCCTTATATGCAAAATGTGACACTGATCTTTAAATTGTTATAATAAAGATTTAATGCATGATAAAAGGTATGTTCCAATCTTGTGACTGTGTGTACATATGCGATATATATTTCGTTATCGCATATATACTTTGAGAATCCTCGAGCTTTTCTTTCGATAATTCATCGCTCCCTTTTATTTTTGCATTTTTCAAGTTCTATTAATCGACAATATAGCATGATAAAGGTTGAAGTTATATAAGATATTATTGCACATTTGTGATAAAACTCGAGGATAATGATAATATTTAAGTTAAGATGACGTAAGAAACAAACCTCTTTACTACTTTGAGAAAATGTACTGTGATGCGCATCAGAGTGATCGCCGTTTACGGTATTTTCCCCTGAAACAATAAGGTGAGAAATATTACACGTTGTCTACAAATTTTGTATATAAATGATAAAGAAGGGAAGCATAATGTCATGTAAAATCTATGTTTACAAATACTCACGCTTACCTCGAAAACGAAAACCAAAGTATAATTCTTGTTTGCTCTTCAAGCGTTTCGAATACGCAGTCACATTATAACAACTGATAAAGATGTTAAAATGGATATTAAAATGATTTGTTTTGATCTCTGTATCTTGTTACTTTTAGGAAAATTATTTATTTCATAATCTTAATATGTTTCGCATACAAAACATGTACTCGATACAAATAAAAGAAAAAATAAATAAGAAAAGAAAGAAAAACTAAAAAAACAAAGTATGCAATATCAGGACACGAACAATGTGCATAATACAATTGCAAACACTAGATACAAACAATAAACAAAACGAGCACTGTGTAGAAATAGAATACAAATTAACATATCGTTTTATACCTTTGATAAATAAAAAAATTTCTTTGGTTTGTAGCAACAGAAAAGGAATATTTTTGTGGATATTTGAAAAAGTATTTTTTAAATAATCCTAGGAACTAAATTCTACGATGATGGTTCTACTATTGGTTTTCTCAACTTATTAACTTAAAGAAACTCCACTGAAGCAAGTGTTACATCTTTGAGAAGATGAATTTCTGAAAAGGACGATGTTTGATCGTTTGATGAAATCATTTTAAAGGAATGCGTTATTGTTATTTTCTAAGTTATGACTAGATAATTCTTTGTCATTTACGATTTTTTCGGAATCACAAAATGTATAAGTATCGTCAAGTCGTTTTCCTCCAATTTCTGCGTTTAAATCCACGATCTTCTCGTCTGATTCTTCTTCACCTATGGTTGATAACGGAGAATATTCTTGATTGTAATCCATAGGACAGGAATTCATACAATAAATACAATCAACGCACGCTTCTACAGCTTTAGTAGTCTCTGATAGTGTCATTGGTTCTTTTCTTCTTTTCTCAATTTCGAACAGATCATACGAACCTACATTGCAATCCATTTCAACGAGTTTTTCTAAACTTTCAGATAGACCAGGCTCAACTTCTTCCTTATTTTGTCTATGCGATGTTTTATTTTCAACACTGCTCTCGACATCTAAACTTCTTTCTATTCGGAAGTTCAATTCAACTGCTTCTTTATCAGTATTTATTGGCTTCGCTTTCACTATTGTACGAAACTCGAAAATTGCGTCTGCTTCTGTTTCAACAGATTGATTATTCTCCTCGTCTAAAGCTAAATTCTCAAAAGAAATCGATGTAACTCCCGTACTTCGATCAGATCTTTTTGATTCATCACTGTTTATCATTGTTGTCAAATTATCCACCCGCTGCCCAATTTCCTCTTTCTCATTGTTACTAGTATTACTGTCTTCTTTTTCTTTCAACTCTACAGCCTTAGAAGTCTCTGATAGTTTTGCTACTTCTTCTTCCCTTGTATCAATTTCAGGTAAATTATCCGAATCTATATTCCAACCCTTCTCAGCAAGCTTCTCTAAACTTTCAGGTAGACTGAGTTCAACTTTTTCCTTATCTTTTTTATGAGATTTTTTATTTTCAATATCTGAATTTATATTCCAATCTATCTCAGCGAGTTTCTCTAGACTTTCAGATAGACCGGACTCAACTTCTTCCATATTTTGCCTATGCGATTTTTTATCTTCAACACTGCTCTCAACATCAAAATTTCTCTCTATTCGGAAGTTCAGTTCAAATTCCTTTTTATCAGTATTTGTTGGCTTCGCCTTCACTAGTGTATGAAATTCGAAAATTGCTGCTTCCATCATGTCATCTGCTTCTGCTGTTGTTTCAGGAGACTGATCATTCTTCTCGTGTAAAACCAGATTTTCAAAAGCGGTAACAGTCGGTGCAACTTGTGTGTTTCGATCAGATGCTTTTTTTAATTTGTCACTGTTTACCGTCGTTGTCAAATCCTTCTGCTGCCCGATGTTTTCTTCGTCATTGCTAACAGTATCATTGTTCCCTTTTTCTCTCAGCTCTATATTTGCATAGGTTTTTGCTTTCTTAATTTCATCGCATGCATCGATCACATGGTGAATAACTTCATGTATAACGATAACAGGCGTAGTTTGATTGGTCTGAGTCTTTTCGATTTCTTTCGGCGTGTGTTTATTATCTTTTACGTTCAAACATAATTTTGGAGTTGAGAATTGCCAAGAAATGGTTGATAACGGCGAACTAGATCGATCATTTAACTCTATACTCGAGAGAGTATCATAAACTTTTTGAAAAATTTCATTTACTAGACAGTAAATGATCACATACGTGTCATTTCCATTAAGTTCTGCGATAATTTCATTCGCTATATTGCTTATGTCATTTCGAAAATATTCACCGGTAGTTTCCAGCAATTCTAAAGTCGTGTCGGTGAATAGTTCCAACATATCAGATCCTTCGTTCGAACGAATTTCAACTTGTCCATTATCAAAACATACATCGTTATTTATTGTCTTATTATCGTTAGAAAGCTCACACTTTTCACTGTCGGATAACGAATTGAACCAAATATAATTATCAGTTTTATCGTCTACGCAGTCCTTTTTTTCCCATTGTTGTTGTTCGTTTTTGGGACTTTTCTCCTCGTTTGATTGCAAAAAGCAATCCTGCTCCAAGTTATTATTGGGTTCAGATATAAATGTTGATAACTTCGACGATTTGTCTATCATCATTTTATCGATATTTTCGTGATCATTTTCTGAATTTATACATGGTGTCAAACTGTATATTAAACTCATATCGGACGGATCTAAACTATATTTCTTTGAGACTTTAAGTTCAGGAGAAGATAAAGCGATTAATTTTGTTTTCGTTGGTGGTATGTTTGAATCAATGCAATTTACTATTTCGGTAATCTGTTCCATAGAGCTTGTATCGATCGACTTCAAATTCGTTTTATCATTTCTATCTTTTTCTTTCATTTTTTCGTTAGAAGACGGAACATTCAATGAATTTACGTTATTTTTCATTTCCAATGATCTACGAACTTTAGATTTTCTTTTCTTGGTCGATTCTTCTTGTGTTTTTTTGTCTTCAAAGTAAACCGAATTTGGAACTTGTTCAAGACCATTGTATTTCGTGTCACCCAAGCAATTTACTTGCTCACCAGTTAATATAACTGGAGGACAAGGACGGTAGTCGATTAACTTAGTTACTAACCGCTCTGCGATTATGTCACCTCGGACAATTTCTAAACGTGGTTCGTATCGATATAGTTCAGCAACTGGACAATGACGGTGTTTATTAATAACGCAGGCATCATTTTCAATCTTGTTCTCACATTTGTTTTTGCATTGAATGCACAACCTGCTCGGTGAACCAAGATCTGCAACCATAGTGTCCCATTACACCACAATGGTATTTTAATATTTGCTCCTTTCGTTTATCTTCTTTCTCAGAAGATATTTATTATGATCACGGATGCTCACACCTGCGTATCTGAGAAATTTCTTGTATTCGCAACAGCTGATAAAATGAAAAGTATAATATCTTAAAATCTTTCAACTGTAACATCAAACAAATCAAAGAAATTGGTCCGAGTATATCCCGGGACAAATTGATTTCTTAAAAATTGTGTCAGTCATTACCATACTCGAGTTGTGCACACAGCTTTTATAAATTACATTTACTATAATTCGTAATTCAAGGAAGAAATTATAATGAGAGCAGAATATTATTTATTAATGCGATGCAAGGTAGTTAACATGCAATCTAGGACAAAAATTAAAAAAAGGGAAAGAATATAGAGGAAATAACACTTATATTCCTGTACCAAACATAAATATGCAAAATGTTTATGCGAATGTAAGTACATCCATGCAAGGTGCAAGCGTTAGTGATCATAAATAAAGGTGACAAATTAAGGTAGGGAAAAAATGTAATGATAAATTGCAACACCTTCGTGCTTATGGAACAAGCCTTGCGATCGTTATCATTAATTATACGAAATTTCATTTAAAAATGCAATATTATGAAACACATAGAAGACAGGAAGAATAAGACTTAAAAAAGAAAATGTAAAAGTAATACGACACAAGACTGCCCATATATTATATTGAACATGCATACTGCACGTTTTTTCGATCATTTTCAAAATATCTCCGCCTCTATGAAAATGATCGATTTAAAGTGCATAAGCTTTGGAAGCTAAAAATTGTAAAAAAATAGCTTACCGTCGCTCAATACAACTTCAGGTTGACTTGGTGCAGGCACTTGTTTCGTTTCTATCCGTAGAACTCGGGGTTCTGAAAGTAATTGAGACACGATGCATTAATCGATTTATTTTTCAGTTCTGAGATAACAATAAAATACAAAAAACATATGAGAATTTGTTATTACTTACCATCTCTGCTCTCTTCTTCTGTTTCCGAAGTTACAGATACCGGCGATTGAATTGGACTTTTGGCAGTGCTTGATTCGTGTGTTGCCCGACTAACATTGAATGATGACAATGCTTCCGATTCTGATTGCGATTCATCATCTGTAAAACAAGAAAAGATCAAACCAAAATTACATTTACTCACTATGTAAATTTTCAATTGAGGGCAAGTTTATATGCTATTTTGCTTACAGATATCTCCTTTTTGTTTGCGTTCAACTTCTCTCTTATACTGATCGAGTTCTTGATCGGTAACAGCATCGAAAGGATTTTTGGCATACGGTGTCTTGTAAACCATTGCGTTGTGTTGAAACCCTCTTTGAATGATACCTTTACTGGCTGCCCCTACCAACACTACTTGTTCTCCTGTTCCGCTAATAGTGGCATCCTTTCATAAGCGAATGAATGTTCTCATCAATATATATTTTATCAAAAAATAGGATGTATAATTTAATAAGATAGTAAATTAATAAATTATTATAATTTTAATTTCGAGTTATTACTTTAAAATGTGTCACATCACCTGCATTTTTTTGGCTTCTTCCCATGTAACTCCTTCTAATATGTGGGATTGTGGTCCAGCTGATATCTTATCTGCCCTACGGTAATCCTTTATCTAAACAAAAAAGCACAGCTCCAAGGGTTTATTCAGTTTGCAAATACAAAATATTTATATATGATTTCATTGAAATATTTTAAGAAGTAAATGTAAACTGAATCAATGCAATTTCATGTTACTTACCTGTTGTTGTAATTGTTTAAATTCCTTTGGATTGGTATTTTTCGGTACAAATTGAAGGGCACTGTCGATCTTCACCGGTGTACTGCTATGCGTCGGAGATCCGTCTGATACCCACTGCACACAAAACCAGAACGTTAGTCGACCCTTATCGATAATTCGACATCCAACACAGCATTATGAGATACCTATTTTCGCATTGTCTGCGTATGTTATGTGTGCCTGCTTTGCTGGTGATGTCGTCTCGTTATCATTTCAATCAATTTGAGTGCATAACATTATTAATGTTGCAACATTTTAGACTGTTCATTTGCCAAATTCAAGTACACATTTTTCGATTAATTTACCTACGATCTTATCTCCTTACAGCATTAAAAAAATTACGTCTACGTCTATTTACGCCTATATATACTACTGTCATTAACAACGAATATTCTTCGAATGTTTCATATCTACCTCCCTCTGATTTAGGGTCGATCGATCTGGTTTTGTAAATGCAGTGGGACGAAGAGTTGAATATCCATCCCTTCGACGACACGATTTTAACAGGCACACATTCATACACAGTTTCGAATGTGAATCAGTCAAATAATGATATCCATGCGCATCATATGACTATCTTAAATTCGATGCTCATACAACAGAGTTAAAATGCCATAAACTCGACAAAATGCTCGAGAATAAGGCTATTATTTGTTCATCGAATCGATCATTAAAACATAGATTCATAACACACTTCAATAAAATTCTATCTATTTTTTTCTTCATTTTATACATGCTGCCATGCCGTTGTAAAGTAAAGAGAAGGGTTCTATCTTTTTTCGAAAAATTACCTATACACGATAAACAGTAGACATATATTTATTTATATATTAATAAGCTACAAGAGAGAGGCGCGATAAAGTCCCATTATAATTTTAGTCAATCCACCGAAAGATACACAATATTATAGCAACATTTATTTAGAACTACATTTTATATTAATCATAAGTAGATCGTTGGGAATTTATTAGATGTATTAGATTGTATTCCCTTTTCCCTCTCTCTTTTCTTTCTTTTCACATGAATTTCTTCACAGTGTATTTTCTATTATAATATTATAAATTGGAATGTATCGAAGGTACGCAAATATCACTACGGAGATTATAAACAACGAATAAATGTAATATAATTGATCAAGAGGATTCAATGTTCAGAATAATCATGAACTTTTACTTTCAGTTACTTTCCATATGAGATCTTTTCTCTTTCGCCATGTCTTAAATGTATGCAATAAAGTATATTGAAAGAGAATAATGGACAACATGAAATATGATTAATTTGTTTTCTTAACTCAAAGGAATTAAGCAATATTTTTGAAAATTTGTACGATCTTTTCTTACAATTAACGATGATAATTACGTTTCGACAAATAACTTTATAGAAGATTATAAATGTAACAACATGTGCATGTAAAATACCAATCTTAATATAAATGCAAATCTTGACATTGTCTTAATAGTATTTTTTTTAATAATATTATGCAAGATCGTCTAATTCTTGCGCAAATTTCGTCTTCCTTTCCATACACTGTTTTTTACTTTCTTCTATTATTTTTCTTTTTTATTTATCATTTATTTTAGAAGCACGCCGTTACATCTATTCAGTTTTGTTCTCAAAAGTGATGACTTCTACCTTTGTAATTTTCTTCGGATCAGGAGTTCCTGTTTCAAGTATTTCGACCTTTTGGTATACATTGGGCGAATTTAACCAACGTGACCTATCCGTGCCTTTACGGCCACCTTTCCAGAGCCTATAAAAAAGTGGGAACGTGATAAGTTATCTTCAATAATTGTGAAGCACCTTTATGTAACAAACATATTTACCCCTGTTTATAAAGTTCTTCTTCTTCGAGTAAATATCCCAAAGACGAGACTGCCGGTGGTACTTCTACATCGTTTCGAGGCCGCGGAGGTTCTCCTTTTACTAGTGGATTTCTGTATATATAGCCAGTTCGGAAACCCTGCGAATGACCCAATAACTTGTTAGCTATTACAGAATCAGTAATAAGCGAGAACGATGTAACGTTCCGGAATGAAAGAAAAAACGGGAGGTCTATATACTTACTGCATTATCGAGCATTCGCATAAGTGCCTCAAATTCAGTTCCACCAATTCGCCAACGCTTTTCGAGTTTCTCAGCAAGAGCAGTGGTTTCGGTGATTTGAGCCGTTTGTTGCGGTGTGGGTGGTTTTCTCGAGGCTTCGAATATAGCTTTTTTAGACTCTTCGGAAATAAGATTTAAATTATCCAAACCAGCAGGCATTAGTTTTAACTGGGTCTCGCAAGCTAGGACCATATTGTAAACATTGAAGAAAGCTTCTTCGACAGTTTCTCCGCAGCAGAGAGCACCGCGATTCGTTAAAAGCATAACTTTATTCATCGGTCCAAGATTTCTTGCTATCTTCTCTTTTTCTTCTGGTTCAAAAAATCCACCTACATACTGATGCGTGCTTACCTCTCCTATTACTATACTTTCTTGTCCAATTGGCAGTAATCCGCACTTTAATGACGAGATCTGAGGAAATATATAATTAACAGAGACGCAAAATGTAAAAACAGAATAAAATATGCATTTCTTTACTCACAGCAGTAACGGACGGAGTGGTAATATGAACAATGCATTTTATATCAGGTCTAGCAGCGTGGATCGTTGAATGCAATTGAAACCCTGCCACATGAACACCAAAATTGGTTGTCCCCTGTTCCACGACCGTTCCTTGCATATCAACTTTAATCAAGCTTGAAGCAGTAACTTCGTGATACAACAGACCATACGGATTAACTAAAAAGTGTTCTTGATCTTGATTTAAGCGTGCTGTAATTTGTCCACCAACACCTTGAGTCCAACCATAGAGATCAAGCAGTCTAAATACTGCTGCCAATTTGCAGCGCAATAGTTTCTCTCCCTTTGCATAACCCATACTTTCGACACCGCGTATATCGTTGATAGGTAATACACAATTAGAAGCTGTAAGAGAATTAGTTAGATAAGCATTTGATAAAACACAATTGAATAACTGGTATTTAATGAACTTACTTTTAAAAACATTTGCATTAAACCGAGCACCTTGTGCACCCATCATATCAGAGATTTGCTGTAGTAGACCTGATGGTCCAGCACCATCTTTCATTTGTGTCTCAATAATGCGTTCTAATTCTTCGCGAAAAAGTCGAGAATTCATCATCATTTCAACTCTCTTCCTTCTTTCCATCTCCCTCATATCCTACGCAAAAATGTAATGGAAAATATAATTTAAAAATATATCTTAGATATGCAACACTGTTGTGCGATTTTTCATTCAAGTCACATATACCGTCTGATAGTGGACTATTTTATATATGCCTAGAAATCCCAAAGAGGTGGCTAAAAAGCGCGATATGTATCGAAAACGTTACACGTAGCACAAAAAGTAAGTACAAGATACCACAAAAATTCCTTTATTGCTTAACAAATTTTTTTCGAAATCTTACCGCATCGATGTCTGCAGGCCGCATTTTACTCTTCTCTTCTTCTGTCAAACCGTCCATTACCCCATTCGTATGTGGTTCAGTCAACGGTTGTTGCTGACTTGTGTCTGCCATTCTTGCTTAATTACTGTCCTTTGTTCCTAAATTATATCTTTTTCCCTCGTCGTTTGTTTCCTTTTCCGCAGCTATAAACTGTGCCAATATCACAAGCACTGACACTAGCACTAGACCCGACACTGTCACTATTACTATTATCGTCGTCTCCACCACCACCTCCACCACCTCCTCCGCCACCACCGCCACCGCCGCCTCCTCCTCCGTCCACCCCTGCCGTTGAACACCGACTAAAACAAAATGTTTTACATCATTATTAACAACTATTAATATGTTTTAATGTATTTTTAAAAATTAAAAGGAAAAATAAGGGACTCGTTTCTCGATTAGATATAATTCTTATCTTTCTAGTTAAATAGAACTGATTTAACTGATTTAATACATTATCTTTCAGTATTCTTTTGATTCTGACATAAGGGGTATATCATACTTCGTTATCTATAGGAAAGATAATTTTCAGGCGTTTCTCTGCTCATTTCGAATGTAGAAACCAATGAACACAAGAAAAGCGACAGGAGACAGCAAACGATCAATAAACTTCCGAGTAACAGTCAAGTAGAGTAAGGTGCGTCGAACGCGTAGATGGTAGGGGCAAATTACAAGAATCCTTAGTGCGACTGAAATCGTAGTTTCCTTTTTTCAAATTCTTACTACGTTTATTTATATCACGTGTTTCCATCGTCTTCCCCTATGGTCGTATCCTAATCCCCCTATCTTAACGCTATCTTTCATTATATATTTTCCGTATCTCTTTTTGTTCGGTTTTTAAATATACTACGACAATAAATGTATCTACATCCTGCCATTCTACTATCAAAAATAAAATATTTAATCTCTTATATTCTGGATTATGTCCTCTTGATTTTTTGCCGCCATCTTTATTTCTGATATTTCAAGTCTGTTTAAAATAACACGTATGCTAAAAATAGATACATCTTAAAACCATTGGAGCATAATTGTGACAAGAATAATACTTATAAGTGTCATCAGACTTCTAAGAATATTTGGTTAATAAAAGAAATGTAATACGGACATATAGAACTAATGCTGTTGAAGATTACATATTTAATGTGTGCTTTATTTTTCTTTATGCTTATGCAACCAATGATTGCTCAGAAAACATAGAAAAATCTGAGCACTGAATAACACGAACTGTTTCTATAATACGAATTTATAATACAATTCTAAAGAACAGAAAAGGTTGCTTTGGTATATTATTGTTTAAATTAGTTTGTACAGTAAGAAAATAAGTATATTTTGTATTGCATCTGTTCATCGTTAGATGTGTCAAGCACCATACACTAGAGTATCGCTAATAACCTTGTTTAACGGCTCTTGATAATTCGGAAGCGTATGCTTAACCCAAATTCTCAACTTCCGCAAATTCTACTCTAAACAGGCAAATTGCAGAGATCGTTCTACAAATTCTTTTACTGCTCATACGAAATACGTTTGCCACCATGTCTAGAGCGATTTTCTATTCAATTGCTTTTTTACCGCTCACTTTATCGATTTCGTTCCAAACGTTATCGTACACACAATGGTGGAGAAAAGGATTTTATTCAACAATTTCCTCAGTTCTTTTTAATTTCAGTAAACGTAATTATAATTTATTACTTCTACATTTTTAAAAACTAATACTACCTATTTTAAAATATGAACAAAATTCTGCATGCTACGTTGAAACAAATAAAAAGTACTACAGTTTAAGTTATTGATCGAATAATGCACGTTGTTTAATATTAAAGTCATTGTGTTATTTTATAATAAGCAAATTGTTATATTGTTATACCAATATTTGAGATATATAATAATATAAATTTTATTTCTCATACGTTTAACAGTAAAATTTACTTTCAAGATTAATCATAAACAGTATATATGATATAACAATAGCAATCGCTATTACAAAGTTCTATCCATATTTACATTATTATATATTTTAAATATTAATATGATTTTTCTCTTGTATTATATGTATCCTAACTTGGTTAATTTTTACATTAAATTTTATTGATTAGTATGTGACAGATAAAAGATATAAATGTTTATTAAATTATTTTATATTATTTTATCTGAATATTTAATTAGCGGAAAGAAAAAACCTAAAAAGATTTCTTATTTTAAACAGCTTCTTTATCTTACGTGCGTACATAACTCATTATGACCAAGTAATGTCATTCCTTCAATTAACGTTCGTCAACGAACGCCAATTGAATTCTAGCCATTCACGGTTAATCGACATTACCTTGCTAACATTTATCTGTATCATGACGATATCAATTTTTCGCTTTCTCGTATATTTCATAAGAATAATTATTAAATTTATACGTCTGTTTAAATATGTGTTTTTTGAGAAAAATATAAAAACTGGTCAAACAAGTTACGAGACCTGTTAGTATTTCGTGGAAAGCAGCCAATTAGGATGAAAAACGTAGATAATGTATTGAACTATCGAGATAGTGAACTGAATGCGCGTATTGCGCGCGAGATACTTAATGCGACGCGTCCGCTGTTTCTCGACGCGATGATGTCATAACTTAAAACGTAAAGCTTACTATCGGTGCTCGTTGGGCGATACTACGTTTGCCCGGGCATAATGAAAGGCACGATCGTTGTAGTCTACGTCAATATAGTACATTCGTAGAACAGATCTTTTAACGAAATAACGAATCATTTGTTATTATTTACGTTTTACTTAAATTCGTTTTCCATTATTAATAATAACATTATTTTCAATGAAATAATATTTCGAATAGTAATACTGTTCAAAAATATGTAATAAGATTCAAAGGAACAGCAAATTATAATTACAGGTAAATTCAAGTGAAATGCATTTAAATCAATCAAAAGTTGAAAAATGACGAAGAGATAAATCAACACACTAGCAAACGCACAGGTGAGCGTGCCTACTATAGAATCGAAACTCGAGAGTAGCAAGTTTATTTCCAAGCGACGATAGATTGCGCGCGGGCGGTCTGGAGTTTGTAACAAAAAAAAAAGACGTCAACGATTATGTAGCAACCTATTGGACCTACGTGTTAAATAATACTTTTCACGGTAAAATTGGTGATGATTTAAGATTTTTGTTTAAGACACTTGCCTACACGAGAATATCCGCGTTGCATTGTTATTTTCCCACCATTTACGAATTCGATCATAAGGACGTTGAGACGAACTCAGCGTACGGTTATTCGTGTGAATACGCCCAAATGACCACTACATGTATGTCAATTTAATCCTCTACAAACAAATGCGAGCAATTTCGTGTACACAACCGTGCGTGCCCGCGACATTCAGAAGTAAATTTAATAGTATAAAAGAGAATCAACTTGTACACTGGTTACACCTTGTCGAGCTTTTTTGTCCTGACACTACTAGGCGGAGCAGTGTAACCAATTGATTAAATACACGTAGAGAATAACGAAAGGAAACTGAGTCTCGCCTGCTGTTCAAATAATGACACACTTATTTATCACTGTACAGACAACATCCATATAGAACACTAAAATAATATCAACTTTTAAATTCATGAAATAAAAACCTGCAATGAATATAGTTTTTAGTTTCAAATGAATGGTTCCCGCCGGTCATAGTTTACGCAATGCTGTGAAACATTATGTTAAGTGAAAGAATGTAGTAGCAAATTGCAATCGCGTTTAAGATTAAATTTTTCATTAGAACTGTATGTTTAACATGAATATAGAAATAAAAGAAGGTCAATGGTATAACAATGCAAATGGCGATACAGCAATGGTGAGTAATGGGTTTCAATGGCGCAATTATGACAGCGAGTATCTTGACAGTAATTATCTACGTACCTTTCTTCAATATACTATAAGTGATGAGAAGAAACACGACAGGCGAAATTATAAAATATATTCGAAAAATGCATCCACACATGCACACAAAGCCATTCAACATTGTCGCTCAATCGACTCGACTCGACTCGACACTACACCAACTCGGCACGGTATGACACACCCCTTACGCTACGTCATTCTTGTCAATTATTTCGAACCACGTTCTCTCGTACAGAGTGTTGGAACTTTCCAAGTGATTCGTATTTACAGTGGTATTTTTTGCTATTAGTTAGTGAAGTAGTGACTTACCTAGCTCAAAATCGGCAACTATCGTCAATGATCGATATATCCGTATTCGTTTGGGGAACCGTTCGACTCGCTGTTCGTATCACCGAGCGGTCGTTCCGTTCGGTGGACAGCTTCCCCGCCCCCGTCGCCGTCGATGCTCTTCCGGCGGCTGGCAAACCTTCCCCAAGCCTCCTCCTCCACCTCCTAGTAACTTCGCTCCTACTACCACCACTACTATTCCTACCACCACCACTTCCACTTCCACTTCTACCTCTATCTTCTGTTCACCACTTTCGTTACAACCACTTCGAGCTTTATATCTCCTTTTCTCTTTCTGTATTTACTTTTCCAACCAGCTCTACCTTTTAACCTATGCTTTTATAATTTATTTATATTATATAACATGTATTTATGTCAGTCAGAATACTCATACTTGGCCCCCTTTCGACTGTGTACAGAGGTCGATTCTCCTAAATGATGTATTAAAACTTGGTTATCAAGTGTGAATATTTCGTCTTCGTCTGTACACTGCTCCGCATTCTTGCTTTTTTCCTCCAACTAATTGTACAATGGGCACGCGGATCGTGCGCACAATACTGCTGCGCAACTAATCTGAAAGCGACCCAATGAGAAATCGCTTCTCGAAAATATATCGTCTGATTGGCTACCTTTCAAGTTATCGTCCAATCAAAACGTTCGAGTTTTGTACAACCAATGAAATATTACGTACAATACGTATGTACCAAAAATCATCGAAAGTCGATATGTTACGATTAATCGATAATATTTTTTTATGCGGCAATATAAAGTACTTTAAACAATAAAAAGTAGAATCTTTGTCATTTATTAATAAATTGACAATGCAGATTGAAATATTATCATTACTAGTTAATCTTAATATTTCCTTCCCTACATAATTCTATATAGCAATAGTTATATTGAATAATATATCGTTTTACATCTTAATTTTAATGTAATATATACTTCTCATATATACATGTGTTTATCCATTCACTTATGTATTCGATTCATTTCTCTTTCCTCATATTCTATCAATGCAAATATATATATATATATATATATATATATATATATGTGTGTGTGTACACCTTTGATATACATCGTTCGATTTGGATTGCATGCTTTGAAAATGTTAAACAATGCGCTTTACAAAGAATATACTTACTGCTACTAATAAGTTATTAATTTAAAGTAGCTACAATAAAATAAAATGAAATTAATTTTATCAATGAATGTTTAATATGTTAATATTATTCGTAATATTTGAATTATCGATCATTAACATAGAATAGCTGGATTAAAGCGGTCCGAGCATAAACAAATCGGCGGGCAGCAAACCGGGTTTCGTAGTAATATAACGGGCAATGTAGTAGTACCGTAGAACGGATCGCATGCCTTTAAAGGTACTATATTATACATATAGTCAGTTTATAGTTTACGCTACACGAGTCTATAGTATTACTCCCCACTCAGAATGATAGTCAAGTGTCACTGGCCGTAACTGGTCTGAGCATCGCTCGAGCGCTTATGTTCGCCAAACGGCGGGCTAAATAATACTGACAAGGAACACTATTTAATCGATGATATAATTGCATAGCTTTTTTAAAGAAAAATATTTAACAAAATGTTATTAACAAATGTTATAGAAGCTAGATCTCTTGTTGCTTACTGTATCTTTTTTTGTAGCGAATCAGAAACGGTCCATTTAAGCAAGCATTGCATACTTAATTTTATTTCATAACTTCAATATTAAAGAAATTTTAATATTATATTTTTTTGATTTACATACTTTTTCACGTAGAACTATTCCCTTGTTGATTGTGTACCACGATGACTGGAACATTCTGTATAAGCGATATTCTTGCTGATTTCCTATGTTGTGTGAAGATCAACGAACTGATCATTTTAAACAGACAAACAAGCTTACCAACGATTACGAAAAGTTTGGAGCTTGTTGGTTGTTTTAAAAAGAAATAGATCTAGCTAATTAACAATTAAACTAATTGCAAGTGACATTTTTTATTAAATTTTTTTGTGAGATTTGTAGAGTACCCTGTCGAATCATATAAAAGAGTCTACATATCTAATTCGACTATAAACTGAATAACATTCTTCGTGGGTTAGAAGGTTAAAGTACATCGATAAACTTCATAAATAAGATTCCATATCTCGATTTAACGAGAATTATAGTTAAACAGAAATTTAGTATTTTCATATATGATTCCCATCTTTCTTTCCATATTATCTTTATTTTTTAGGTTCAATTTCATATTAAATTTTCAAACATCTTCGCATGTGATATTAAAAAGGTATGAAAACATCAATATATAATATAAAAGTCTTATGTTAAGCGATTTTAATACATTTTATATAACTCCGACGAGTAATAAACAATATCTTCGGATGAGTAATAAATTCAATTATTGCAATCTTTTACTTAACAGGAATGATGAACAATAAGTTGTAAAAATTTTATGAGATCTTCTGACTATTACTAGATGTAAATATCTTTGATTTATTTATTCCTTGTACCGAAGTAACGTACATTCGTTACAGCTCATTTTGTATGTTGTTCTTTTTTGTTGTAACTTCTTATCTATGTTTCCAATGCTGTACATTATGTGACACCTTTTTCTTATCTTAACTTAGCCTTAGAATGTACTAGCAATGTGTGACAGCAAACAACTAGGACGTTTCGTATATAATATGTATGTGTTTTACGCAGTTTTATATTCTACACAAAAGCATAGGAAGATAATAATGTATCTAACCTCGATTTAGGAAACATAACTATATAAGTAGTAATTGTCATGCCTTTGAAATTTCTTTGGATAAACTCAACATAAATTTGGATAAAATGGACAAGGATTTCTTCCTATTATTCCTGTTACATAAGAACCTGTTTGGAACATGTTTATGTATTGTATATAAGAACAAGTGGTAGCAGATACGTAGGCACAGTGTTACAATCGAGTCAATGATACAGTCTTTCATCTGCTGTCCGATCAACAACATACTGATTTACGTTCCTTTTCTTTCATTTGAATTATTAAATTTTATAAGACAGTGATACGTCGCATATACGCAGTGTCCGGCTGGAATTTTCGCGAATACCATCGAAATTAAATTGTTATTAAAAAGTGTTTTAGAGTTTTGTAAAATAAGTATTAAACCAAATATGAATCTATTCACATCTTCAATTAAACAGGTATGTATATACGTGTATGTTTCTCAGAGATTTGTGCATCTATCGTGCATTCCTAATAATGACTATGTAATTTTTAACTAGCAATTTTAATAATTTCAATATAGAACGAGGGAAAGAAGTAATTTCGATGACGTGGCATGTAGAAATTTAAAATTTAATAGAATTTTTAAAGAAAAAAAATCTGTTACTGATTTAATGAGAACTTGTCTATTCTATTCCAATATATTATTAAAAATTTTTATTTGTTTAAACTGCGCAGCGTAATTATTATCGTACAATTCTTCTTGTATTCTTCGTTTTTTATAATAATACAATTTTCATTTGTTGATATTCCTAATGCTTTCTTATTTCGCTATATTTTACATTTTTTAGAACACTATAGATTTTAATGTTACAAATCAAATTCTCGAATCGATATTTTCATTTATTATAATCAAACACCTTTTTTTTAAAGGGATATACTTTATAGTAGTCTGAATACGTAATTTCAAATATTCGTATCGTGATATATATACATATTCAAAATTAAAACAGGTTCGATGAAAACAATTTTCAGATATCACGAAAAATGTATAACAATAGGCATCTGTCCACTTGTATAACACAATTACATCACTGTCCTGGTCCTTTAACTCAACTTACAGAAGAAGAACTTCTAATGAAAGAAAGTGGTAAGATTATTGTTATTATCGAATATTCTGCGCATTTCATAGATTAACTAGACTCGTATAATCATAGATACCATATGCTTCTTTATCTTTTACTTGATTAATTGTCACAAACTATGCTTCTTAAATATCTACGTACGAAATATAATTTTTGCAAAATTTCTTAGTTGCTAAATTGGCTAAAGAGGAAATTGCTCCGCTTGTGCGAAAGATGGAAAAGGAGGGAAAAATAGACGATGCTGTAGTACGAACACTTTTCGAAAATGGTGTAAGTTTTTTATCTATCTCTGTAGTGAATTAATATATATATATATATATATATATATATATATATATATAAATTAGTATAATATATATATATATTAATTTTCGAATCAACTACTATCAATTAATAATTAATCCGAGACATTTATGCTATCAAACTTTTTATTCGCATTTTTTTATTAACACATAATATAACACACATTTAATCAATCTATTGATAGTTAATGGGCATCGAAGTACCGGAGAAATACAGTGGTTCTGGGTGTAATTTCATGACAACGGTTTTAACCGTTGAAGAAGTTGGCAAAGTTTGTGGAGCTGTGGCAGCTCTGGTTGATATTCACAATACTTTAGTGAACTCATTAGTTGTGAAAGTCGGCACGGAAGAACAGAAAGCAAAATATCTGCCGAGATTAGTACAAGAACACGTAAGTAAACGAAATAAATAAAGTAGTTAAATAACAAAGCGCAATAAACTGATAGCATCTTATAAATAATTTCAAAGAACAAAAATGTTTCTTATCTTTTACTGTTTACTTTTAATGTTTACATCATTTTCTAGCCGGGAAGTTTTTGTCTTACGGAGCCTGGTTCAGGATCAGATGCCTTTTCTTTGAAAACCGAAGCAAAAAAGGATGGATCTGATTATGTTATAAACGGAACAAAAATGTGGATTTCAAATTCCGATATTGCGGGTTTGTTCCTTGTTTTCGCAAATGCAAATCCTTCTGCCGTAAGTTTAATATTCTTATTCTATTAAATTATGTTTGTAATTTAGAATCCTGAACACAGAAGAAGAAAAAATAGAAGAAAAGAAGCGATACGGACTCGACTCGTATTGTTTGATCCTGCAATAAGAATTATCGTTTTGATTGATACTTAATAAAATTGCATATAGTATTTAACGTTGTTTACCAGTTTTTAATAGATTGAATCAGACTATGGTATACTTCATGCTATCTTTATCTTCTCAGATTTTTGTCAAATGCATTCGTCCAAACGCTTGAACTTTCAACTTTGATCTCTGACTAATTTTACGACTTTATTATAGAATTTTCTATAGCAATCACTTATTTTTTAAAATGCGATTTAATTAAATTATAATTTTAAGGAAATAAGCAATATTATCAGGTAATAATAAAAAATCTTTTAAATAGGGATACCGTGGCATTACAACATTTCTTGTAGAACGAGATACACCTGGATTAACAGTCGCAAAACCTGAAGATAAGCTAGGAATTAAAGCATCGGGTACATGTATGATTCACTTCGACAACGTCAGAGTAAATGAAATGATTTTTTGAATGTAAAAATGGTTCGAATATTGCTCGTAGATGCTTATTTTTTTAATGTTTGATTCTCTCCTGAATTAAGGTTCCTGAGGAAAATATCTTAGGAGAACTTGGGCAAGGGTACAAATACGCTGCAAAATTTTTAAATGAAGGACGAATTGGTATTGGAGCTCAAATGATTGGTATAGCACAAGGCTGCTTCGATGCTACCATACCATATACATTAGAGAGGAAACAATTTGGAAAAGACATATTCTCATTTCAAGTATAAGATAGATAAATTATTTCAAATATAATGAATATCAAAACTAAGACTCAGATTGTATAATTTTTGTGTGTAGTCTATGCAACATCAAATTGCTCAAGTGGCCACTGAACTTGAATGTGCCAGGTTACTGGTTTACAATGCGGCCAGATTAGTCGATGCCAAAAAAGATGTAATAAAAGAGGCTGCCATGGCAAAACTGGTTGCTTCCGGTAATTAATATTCTCTTTCTACTTTTTTAACGGCAATCGTAAAATATTAAAATATTGACCGCAAAATTTATTATATATTTTTTTTTCAATCCAGAAACGGCTTTACGGGTTACCGCAAAATGCATCGACTTTATGGGTGGAGTAGGATTCACAACGGATTTTCCTCAAGAAAAATATTTTAGAGATTCGAAAATTGGGACTATTTACGAAGGCACTAGCAATATGCAATTGTCAACCATAGCCAAATGCATTCGTCAACAATATTCGTGAAAATATGTAGTTATACTCGTCCTTTAAATCAAAATTTTATACTGTATTTTTTATAATTATAATAGATATTTTTTACAATTATGTTCTTTTATATTCCATTAATGATAATAAATATTTTATTGATAAATTTATATTATTTTAATTAAAACTAACTCCCATTGAATTCATTTCGGATCATGAGGTAATTTAAATCCAACGAGATCTGCGGTTTCTTTGATACTTCGTTCTCCTTTACCAGCATATCGGATTTGAATTTCTTTACATACTCGTTGAGAGTTTAGATAACAAAGATATGTTTCTGCTAAATTTTTTAGCTCTTCTCGTGCTTTGCACAAAACTTCAGACGTTTCTCGATGGGATCGTGCTTGCTCCAAAATGTATTGCGTCATAATATTATTTTCTGATTTTTGTTGAGATGATGTTCGTCGAATTTCTTGTATAAGTGTGTGAAGCAACTTGATATTAGATTTCATCTTGCTTGTTGCCTATAACAGACAGAAAAAGTTATTTGTTAACAAACATTAATATGTTTTAAATTTTTAATCTGTTTAATTTACTTTTAATTTTTTCTTGCATCATAATGATATTAATTTATACAATTTTATAAAATCTTATGAAATAAATGTAATAATTACTTTACTACTTAAATTGCTTTGCACATGATATATCAATGTACACGCAGATATGCATATATATCTCAATAACTTAAATTAGTAATATTAAAAAATACCAGAGTTACTTAATAATACATTTAAAAGATGTAATTACAATTCTTAGCATCTATTTCCTTAGTTTGCTTAGCAGTCAAATAATCAATATCTATATCTTGATAGCAAGGCTTTTCTCGTGTACTCCAAAAACTCTCAGGAATTGCATTAATATTTTGTTCAAGAAATGTATGAATACTTAAGTCATTGAATACTTCTTCATATACGAAATCATTTCGTAAAGTAATTTCTGTAACGTATGGTCGAATACGAAAGACATAATCAATAGGACTGGACTTATTTTTTTCTCTCAAGTCATCAGCAACTATTGAAAAACTATTTGTCAAGAGAATGCACTTATTTAAGTTTTTACACCAATTTGCGTAAAGGAAATTGTTGATTAAATGTACTGAACAGTGTGGCATATATACCAATGTAACATTATCACCTATAATGCGTTTGCATTCTTCATTAATTGTTATAACATTAAAATCAAGCTGTTTCAGAAACTTGATTTCGTCAGAAGAAAAAACTGGGTCATATACATAAATTTGAGGATTATAATGTTTTTTTAAAGATAAGAGTAATGCCAATTGATATTTAGAGGATCTATGAGTAGAAAAATGACCCAAACCATAGCACAATATATCACAAATGCCACTGCTATTTAAAGCAGTTAAAGAATCTTTTAAATAATGAAAAACATTGTCAGCAAACGATGAATTTTTTAGTTCAACTTCGGCCTCTAGTAGCTTTCTGAAAATTATTATAGAATTGTTATTAAAAAAGTTTGTATACACACCTTCGAGGAACGAGTATGTAAAAGATCCTTACCCAAACAGTGTTTCGTAATTAATGTTCAGATTTCCATCATCGTCATCGTTAGTGGTTAAAATTGTGCTCGTATGGTATATATTTCGAACACGAGATACACGTTTCTTTCGACGAGTTACGAGTCTAAATTCCCCACTGTCTCGCATTTTATATGTATATACATATATATACGTTTATAGTTACAAAACAGCAGAGGATTTGTTTTTATACTTGATTATTTTATTGCTTACCTAAAAAATTCACCTATTTTATAGCTTGAAATTGCCATAAAAGCTGTTTCACAACATTGTCACGATTTCGTAGTTTGAGGCAGGTGAAAATATCCAATAGAATAAGCAGTTATATTAAATAAAAATAATGAATGATGAAAATAATAAGTTTCAGAATTTCTTTCGACAGATAACCTTATATGCTACCTATATTACATAGATGGCGTCACTTTATTACTGGATGGAGCGAATTTTGCATTATCAATAACCATAATCAGCTATAATAGTTTTAAAATATATATAAAATTATGACCGGATATTGCTAAAGCATAGATCCTTTACTTTTGCATTTTCTATATATTTTTCTATTAGAAAAATTTGTTTAGATAACTCATAATTTTTATAAATTTGAAAATCTGAAAATAAATAGTTTGTCAGATAACAAAGTACCTCTAGAAGATTCAATTAATTAAAAACACTCGCTTTACTATTACATACTGGTTTCCAAAGAGATTTAATCACATCATATAATATATACATATAATACTATACGTACATATTATACATACTTATAAAGATTTACGCTGCAATTAAAATACATCTTATCAAAAATAAGCAAGTGTTTGTATACTTTTAAAAGATAGTGTATGCACAATTATAAATTAACACTTTATGGCAATATACCATTTCGTATATATTGCATCATAGTGTTATATGATATTTACCTACGAATTTGGACAGCAGAATGATGTGCTGCAGTTTCGCTTATCAATTTCGAATTTAATGAATAATTTCCCTTTCACTCAGAGCCAAGCATCTAATCAAACTTTCAATAACATATAAATTTCCACGATAAACAAATTACGAAATCTCACGGTCATCTTGTACGATTAAACTAATATTATTATAGTGAAATTTTACAAGTCACAATAATGTTCAAATTTAAAATTTTATGAAGGAATTTAGAATAAGATAGAAAACTTGAGAAAATGTGTACAAATGTATAAAAACCAGGAATTTAATTATAATGTTAAATATTCCGATTTTTGGATGTAATCTAAAATTCTGAATGAAATAGTAATTATTTCAAAGTTCTAAATAATTTCTTAATGATTTTTCATTTTACTTCGCTTTTTTTATAAATATGTATATTTTGATACCAGAACCATATTGTTATACAAAATCCTTTTAATTTGTTGACTTTGCAAAAGTTGATAGCTAACAATGACAATTGCTAACAATGAATACATATACAAGTTATGTAATTCCAGAACTCAACGCTTTCAATCATAGAGGGCACAAGAAAAGCTCTGATTTTTTGCACGATCGGTACTTCAGTACGGGACACAAAGTCTTGTAAAGTGATAGGTCTATCCTATACCTTGTCTGTGGCATAGCGTATGACGAATGCATTGCTCTTTGATGACAAATTGATCGAACGATTAGCCGATCTTAAGGATGGCTAGAGCAAGCAATTAAACGAGTGTGCAGCCACAGTTATGATCGATCGGTATAAATCGACACGGATATATAAGGAATCCATCGTAATGTATTCGTGCCGATCAACTTTTATCAACAGCGTTTTAATACAGTGCGTTATAGGAGAAGAAACGCGATACGTAAAGGTAAAAAAAAAGCTATCGGACTGATCACGTCCAACAAACCAACAACGAATATGCGCACCGTAATAGAGGGAGAATGGTGAAAAACATTCTTATTAGTCAATTTTTCTATTAATAACATAGAACTACAACAAAATTAAATCTTATCAATACAGCTGTTCTTTTCTTTTCATTACGTATTTATAACTAAATTATCTACTATGTGTTGCCATATTTGTTGGATATATTAACGACTCTGTATAACGGTACTAAAATAACTTCACCCGCCATTTAAGTAGGACTTTTTAATTTATTTGCAGTATTAATGAAACTTTTATTCGATTATTATTTAAAAATCGTTTATTTATTATTCATTGAATCATTCTAAATGTTGGCAACGATACGATTAGAAATATATTAAAAATTTTATTTCTCTCTTGAAGACATCTTAGGATCTTCACATTTCACCTTCAGGATCTAAACATTTAGTAACTTATAAACACCAAATATAAGTTACCTTTATTTAAATCATGAAAAAATGTGAAGTTCATATTATAAAAAGTTAACAATAGTGAGATAATTTTATTATTTTCTTTTATAATGGTACGTGTCACCTTATTGACTTTTTATTTAATGATTCAGGCGCAAGCGGGCCATACGATATCTATGGAAGACATTTTTTTTAAAGATGCCTTCAAATATAGAAATGAATAAATGGGCTACAAAATTGACAATCATCTTTCAGCTGACTATCTGGAGTATAATTGGATTCATATTTCTACAAAAAGGTGTAATTTCGCTATGTGAAAAGACGAAAGCACGAAATGATACAATTAACATGCAGGTTCGATATTCTAATCGATTATAAAAATATGCAATGCTATATTTTACGCCAAATAATTTGATTATTAATGTTTTGATAAATATTACTTTTAAAAATAAACACGCAATTATCTTTTTTAATTGAAGTAAATACTTAATAGCATTTTTAGTTAATATTTAGTTAAAATTGATTTTTAGTTAATACTTGAATGATAATCAATCGTATTTCCAATGATAGAAAATTATCGAACTATATATAAAAAGATGTACACGTTTTAATATCTAATTACATTAGTATACACATATCATTCACATTTCTTGAGATTTTGTACATATTTTTAAATAAGAAAATTGAGGAAACATTCGAGGATACTATTTTCACAGGAAAAATTCTCGAGATGGAACGAAGGTGAATTGTTTCGAGAATCGAATGTCGCAGAAAATCGTTTGAAAATTATAAAATTTCAAACCGGAACTCAACGGGAAGACATCGCTGTTGATCATTCTGGCGATACTACATCAGGTGAACAGTGGCCCCGCGAATTATTTGCTTCCGATAAAACGGATAGTATCGGCAACGGAATATCTAGAACGATATCAACAATCAAAAGACGTACGACGATTCATCGAAAACAAGATGCTAAAGACGTACATTCGACTCAAACTTCGACTATTTATTCAAACAACAGAAATGAAGTAGAGAAAGTAAATCACAAAGTGAACGTTATTTTACCACTTACTTCCAATAAAAATCCTTACGAGACAGAAGACACTGTAATAAATAATAGTACGCCAAGCGCCTCGTTTGAATCGAAAGACTTTGATACGACTAATTTGATCAAATTGACTGAAAGAAATTTCTTCGAGCATGAATATAATAAAATATCCGACGAAAGTATAGGAAACAACAAGAATGAAACAAAATCGCGACGCCGCCCGGTAAATCGAGTCGGGACGGCTATTGCTATAACCATGCTTGTGATCGGCGTTGTTATGTTACTTATAGGACCGCTTATAGTTATTATTCGTACTTTTAATAATAGAAGGCGAAACAGACAGATGTTAAAATCAAGGTGTTATAATGATCAACCACCAACTTACGAAGAAGCAACACTAATGGATGAAACACCGAGATACTCCACACTCCAACTGGACGCAACCATCGATTCCCTTTCTCCTTAATTCCTTATATTCGTTGTTTCATTTTCTTCTTTTTTAATTCGCTTTTGATGCATCTCCGCTCGAAAGTTTCAGGACAGTTATATTTACTTTAAAATTAAAAAATATTAAATAATCGTTAAAAGATATAAAGAAATAATTTAAACGTATAGTTTATAGGACAAAGAAAGTAATTTATGCGTAAAGTGTTACTGTATTAACAAGCTTTAAAAATCCACACAACCTACACTAAATACTGAAGTTTTATTAAAAATATATAAATATATGTCTTAAGACCTTTGAGCGGAAGTGTATATTATATTTTCCATCAAGTCCGTTCTCCATTTCTATGTTTTTCATCTTCAGGATTTTTCATTATCCGTTTTATTTTATTGCCTCAAAAGGCGGTAAAAGTCTTTAATCTAAGCGTAAACAAATGATTTTATCTTGTAATTTGTATTTAATTGAAAACTATATATATACATACATACATACATGCATACATACATACATACATATATATATGTATGTACGACATAATTTTTAATATGTACACGCAATATTATTTTTTCCTCCTTCCCATAATATCATTTTTCTCCATTTCAGCCAATGATTATTGATTAACTATATTTATTTTGAATACATTAATATCTGAAACTTTTCGTAAAACATACAATCAAGTAAATCAAAAAGGTAAAACGAAACGGAACGGAACGGAATGAAATGGGTCGAGACAGAAAATTATCTGTAAATATGACAGAGCGGAACGAAATGGAATGAAACGTTTTAGTAATTGGAACCAAGATGGTACTGGAAAGTACGATGATATGGTAAGCTTTTAATATTTATTCGTTGTAAGCTTGCAAGAGGCATTATATTTTTTGCGTTCTTAATTTATCTTCTTAATTTTCATTGAATTTCATATCATTATATTTCTACGCCTTCTAACGGCAACTATTTTGGCAATTTGTAAACGATAGGATGAGTGACAGTGCAAAGTTGAAATACTTCATAGTATATTCACGATTAACTTTTCCTTCTTGAATTAAATCTAGCGAAAGTAAAATTTAATTTTAAATTTAATTGCAAATGAGATATTTGCAATTACAAATATGATGAGCGATAAGTAAATTGCGATATAAATATTTCGATTTGTATAAATCAATCTTGTACAGGTTATGTGACTAAGATAAAATAGTTTCCTTTAAATCTGTTCACGAAACGTTTATCGTTTCGTTCACACATTTTGGAATACTTATAGTGTCGACAACAGCGATTATATGAGAAATGGAGATTTTTTACCGACACGACTGCAAGCACAACAGGATGCCGTTAATTTGGTTTGTCATTCAAAAACGCGCTCGAATCCTGAAAACAATGTTGGCTTGATAACACTAGCTAAGTATGTTAAATCATATCCTATATACCAGTGGTAGAAAATATTTGTTATTTTTTCATTTAAACTTTATTCTTCTAAACAGTGTTGAAGTGTTAGCTACACTTACTAGCGATGTGGGCAGGATTTTATCAAAACTCCATCAAGTCCAACCAAATGGTAATCTATGTCTAATAACAGGAATCCGAATTGCACATGTGAGTATATTTATTATCCTTATGTTGTGTTATACAAAGTTTATAATTATAATGTCTGTGAACAAAAATAAATCAACAGTTGGCACTGAAACATCGTCAAGGTAAAAATCATAAAATGCGTATTGTGGCCTTCATTGGTAGTCCCATAGAAATTGATGAGAAAGAACTTGTGAAATTAGCAAAAAGATTAAAAAAGGAAAAAGTTAATGTGGATGTGATTAGTTTTGGTGAAGAAAGCATTAATAATGAAGTGCTGACAGCTTTCATCAATGCTCTGAATGGAAAGGATGGAACAGGGAGCCATTTGGTCACAGTTCCACCTGGGCCACATTTGTCTGATGCATTGATTTCTTCTCCTATAATTCAAGGAGAAGATGGAATGGGTGGCACAGGCATGGGAGGATCTGCTTATGAGTTTGGTGTTGATCCAAATGAAGATCCAGAATTGGCATTGGTTTGTTATTTTGCAATTGTGCTTCTTAATAAAACTCCCACTCTTTGTTTTATTTACCATCTTCATCCTATATATATAGGCATTGCGCGTTTCAATGGAAGAACAACGGCAGCGTCAAGAGGATGAAGCGCGACGCGCACAAGCTAATGAAGCGGCTACAAATAAACCGCCAGAAACGATTAAAGAAGTACATAACGAAGAGGCAATGTTAAAGCGCGCACTCGCTATGTCACTCGAGGGTGCAGAAACTTCGTCTTCAACTGCTGACAATACTGCTACTCCTGCTAACATAAATGCACCGGATTTTGCGCGTATGACCGAGGAGGAACAAATTGCTTTTGCAATGCAGATGTCTATGCAAGATCAACGTACGAAAATTATCCTTATATAACTATTTATATCTACGTACACGTGTGTGCACATTATTATTATCTATTTTGTTTTATAGAAGAACTTGAATCTCTCAAAGAGGAAGCAATGGAAGTTGAAGAGGATTATGCTGCTGTTATGTCTGATCCAGCATTTTTACAATCAGTTTTGGAAAATTTACCAGGTGTTGATCCTCATTCGGAAGCCGTCCGCCAAGCTGTTGGGTCTCTTCAACAGAACAAAGATAAAGATAAAGAAAGAGAGAAAGAGAAGGACAAAGACAAGGACAAGGATAAAAAATAAAAAAATTATGCTCATTATTCTACATCATTACAAATGCCCTTACTTTATATTAATTGCTGTTCGAATGTGAATATCTACATATATACCAAATATAAGTTTCAGATTTTCCAGAAGTTTATTTAACATTTTTTATACCTTATACTAAATATTTTTATAGCTTTGTCAATTGATTTTTTTGTACGCAATAATTTTTTCTTAATTTTCCCTTCCCTACATCTTTCCTTTACGTATTTTTGCAATAGCCGAGAGACTGAAACCACGGTCATTTGAAATCGCTGAAAAAACAGTAATGAACCTTCAAAATGGCGCCACGTAGAAAAAGTATTGGCTCTCTACGCGTTCCACTAACTGACAGTTTAAACAAAGAAAATAATTATTTACGTTCGTTAAGTGATTTTCAAGCACGAGTTCGCAGACGAGAAAGTATTCGAAATTATAAAAATGTAGCTGTGAGTAAATATTCGATTATCTATAGAATTTTATTATTTACTATACGTTGTGTCTTATAATATTTCTTATTTTATCAAGATTTTATTATTAAAAAGTAGAAATTGCCTTCACTCATCTTAATGTTTTGAAACAGGCTATATTATTGACATTTGTTAAATATTATTTTAAAATTGTTAATTATCGTTAAAAAAGCATAGGTTATGTTTGACATTTAAAAGAGCCGTTAAAGGACTAAATGTATATGTATAAAATCTAAATTAAAATAAGCTATGTATTCAATTTTCTACATAGTAAATTTTCTAAAGATATATTTAAATATTTAATTATAGCATTTTTAATAAATAGAATTCTTTCAATTATATACATTACTTATTTATTTGTTTTCGAAGGTATTTAATACAAATACAAATAATTTATATTTTTATTGTCAACAAAAAAAATGTTGCAGTTTAAAAATTTTAGTCGTTCATAATTAGCAATTGTCACGTTAAATAATCTATAACGCGCATTCTAATTTTAGCATAATTGTTATTTTAAATGTTACCTTGGAATAAGGTTGACGAATGGAGAAATTTCGGAAACTGATGTTTTGTTTCATGTCTTGCATGATAATTTATTGAAATTAGAATTTTTTAAAGATACGTAGATAATATTTAGATATTAGTATTCTTTAGTATCATGTAGTATTTTTGTATTCTTATATATATGCATAAGTGAAAGAGATAATTACGGAATAAAGTAACATCAAGAGGTTGTTAAACATTTAATTCATTATTATGAATTAAAGCTTTTCAAAATATTTACTGCATGTCCCTTTGAAATAGTTTGTACACATAAAAAGTCCTATATGATACACATGCATTCATCTTTTCTTACAGTTAATTGATTTGTTTTCTTCTGGAAAATATAAGTTAAATTATAAATGTTTTCTGCTCAATCCGTGTTCTTTTCACGTTATAAAAATATGTTTTCCATTTTAGGAATATGATTTGGAGCAAAAAATTAAATTGGAAACTAAAATAAAAGAAGGCTCTTCCAGATTGTTGGCTGCTGCGCGACATCCTGCACAAAGTTTGGAGGCTGCACGTGCTTTATTTACTTCTAACAAACGGATGTCGGCCTATATGGTTGAGTTAGAAAACCGAGGAAAAGATGCATCGTTGAAAACGAGGTACTGGTCTATTTATAAAAATATGTTGTAAATAGGAATACACGGAAATACGTATAATACTATTTAACTTTGTATGTTTCAGCAGTTCGGATAGCAAGGGCAAATTATCTATCTCGGATCTTAGATTTCCTTTGATGTGGAGAGATTCTGATTACTTTAAAAACCGTGGAGATTATCGAAGATTCGCGATTTTTTGTATAGTTCGAATTGGCGCAGAAGTTCAGGACACGAGTTTACTTTTTCCAATCGATAGAAAGCAAACGGATATTAGTTTTCCTGACGTTTTATTATTCAGTAACGTATCAGCTGAATTTGAATTATCTTTAGAAGTTTATAGTCATATTTTGCAAGAAGACCTTAGTATTGCCAGTACTCCGAGAAAGATTAGAAGAACTATCCATTCTTCAATTTCGAAAACAGTAGGTCGAAAGTTTGCGGCCGCTCTACGAAATGAAAATGAGTCTAATAAAGCACCACAGTTTGAGTTACTGGCTTACGCAAAGATGACCCTTAACGATACCAATGAGAATATACGTTCACATGATCTAATATTAAACAATTTTGGTAGTAAAGCTAATGCATTGCCGCTTTTCGGACATTTTTGCTGTCGTTTAGCTGTTCAACCGTATTACATCGATAAGGAAGTTTGTGCTGGATTCGCAATTATAAATAATCGACGATGCTGGATACGATTACGAAGTTTCCAAATTGAAGTTTGGAAATCGAAGAAATGTTTGGAAAAATTAGAAAAACCTACGTGTACGATTTGTGTAAACAAGGTAAAATGAAACTTTGGATTATATTTTTTTAAATTTTCTATCGATATTGAATATGATTATAATATTGTTATATTTCAGGAAACTATTGTCCGCCGATCGAAATCAACGAAAAATCAATTACGTATAATCAATCACCTAAATGGTAACGAGGTGCGTGATGTTATAGAATTATATTCGAACGAAGATGTTCAAGAATGGTTTGAAAAATTGGAAACATGCATTAAAGAATATGTCAGATGGAAACATGCAGCGATAACAGTTCAACAAATTCCACATTCCGAGTATTCGAATGAAAATATAAATATAATGAATACCTTTAATGGAAGGAACAAACGACACCGATCTCTTTATGACGAAACTTCTTTAACAGATAATATTTGTAGGGAAGAAAACATACTTTGCTCTACATAAAAGTTTTATTTCAAGTATATTAATATTTGCTAAGTAATAAAAATTATAGTTATTAAAACCTGTGAATAATATAAGAATAAAAATTGTAAAAATTTTAATATATAGAAATGCCAATTTTATTTTTAGAACCGACTTACCTATGCATTTTTTCGAGAATAGGTATTTTAAATATATCACCTAAATTTCTCTTTAAATATTATAATAATGCATCAATGATAGTATACTCTCATACCATTATTCATTTCATTAAAATCTTATAAGCATTTCTTCAATAAGATTTGTTATTTGACATTTGTGTAAACGAACTTAATAAAAATATTCATAATATTGGATTGTTAACTTCTAACAATAAAGAATAATGTTTAAACAGTTTCAATAGTTCATAAAACTTTCATGTTATGCTTTTCTGATCAAATAAAAAATGCAGTTGACTATAATTGACTACTACAGTTTTTACATGATTACTATTAAATAAATCTTTGTATAATAATTATACATCAGTACTTGGTTTTTTCCCCATAACTATGAGTCCACCAACCATAGCTATAATAGTGAAAGCTTGTGCTGCAACTCGACTACGCATCATATATTGCGCCATTTGACTATTCCCTATAAAAGTATTGTACAAGCCATAACTCAGAGCAGCTACAGTTGCTGTAGCACCTGAAATAAGATATTTGACATAAAAATAAATCAAATAATGAAGTTACATTTTTGGAGGTTATAGTTACCTATAGGTACTAAAGGATTCTCTTTGAATTTTTGTATTGCTCCTTTCGGCTGTTTGATATTAGCATTTTCATTCAACTCAGTACGTACTACTTGAATCCATTCTAATTCATCTAACGTTTTTTGATCTTTTGTTGTACCTGCCAGCATTTTTTATTATGTGATAAACTGCAAAGAATCAACTAATTTAGTATATAAAGGACAAATGTTAAGATCGAACTTCACTCGCAAACAGAAGAATATATTTTATGTAACTGACAAACTTTATTGTATACGTTATTTCAAACTATATGGCTTTAAATACATGTTTTACCTATTAATCTATATAATTTTCTAATTAAATGTGATAGTACTATACCGCTGTAAGGCGAGTTTATAAAATGCGTGTTCATAGAAATAACCAATCAGACCTGCCTTTCCTTTGCCTAGCCAATTTCTTATCTGTACTATGCGTATGTAATTACTTACATGGGTTTGGAATCCCCTCCATCAATATGTTGTCCCTACTATTTATAACGTACTACTTCTTTTTCTCTATTGTTTGTGCTATTCCATGATATTTTAAATTGTTGAATATATTTTAATAACGAAAGTCGACACATGGAACAAAATATGAATGTGCAGGACATAGTAGAAGAATTGATAGAAATTGGTATGGAAATCGCCAAAAGTCAAAGTTTAGAATTGTCGATTAACAGAAAAGAGGAATTGGTATTACGGCATATTAAAGCGTTTTCAAAGAAGGAAGCGCGGATCATCGATTTTCAACCAGGTTAATGATTTCACGTCTATTTTATTACTCGATGTTTTATACAGTGAACGTTTCTTGTGATATGTGTATTCTATTCGAATATTAGTTGCATTAAGCTTATTCAATTTATGAGACTTGCGATGTTGATTATTTATGATCTATAGTTTCTAAACTTTGAAGGTAATTCTGTATATGCATATAAGATCTTTATGCTAGAAGCTAATTTGAATATGTATTTTATTTAGTCATATTAACTTATCTATTGATTTTGAAATTCTCATATCAAAGATTTTATATAACTTTGGTTTTCGTCAGGCAAAGAGTATTGTACGTGAGAGTTGTAAGTGAAATGTTTAAGAAATCCAACGAACAAAGTATGAAGAATATTAGGGGGGTAAATACACCAAGATCGAATCGGTCATTACATTCAAATAATGAGAATATTTTACTTACGGAAGAGGAGATACGCGAATACTTCAAGCTCGTAGAATACGAAAAAATGCTTGATCAAGAATTGTCCAATTTGAGGATGGAAGAGACAGAATTTCGTTCAACTCAAGAAACTATGGATTTATTACATAAATACAATGATATTAAAGATGTAACTCAAATGGTTCTAGGTGCAATAGCTGTAGCCAATAAAACTACAATTAGGAATCTGTATAAACAATATGATTTGTCACTGGAAGAAGATTAAACATTCACATTTTTTCATATATGACATATATGTACCTACATTATTTTTTTTCTGTTACCCACCCTTTATATATGATTTCTTTATATGATTTTTTTCCTATACTTAAAATTTAATATTTGTCATTTGTTATATTAATTTTGTATATTAACATTGTTATAGTAATTTTGTAATAAAATTTCCAAACAAGCTTCTTGTTTAAATATGCTAGGTTTGGAATGGTTCAATGTCGCAGAAGGATTATCTATATATCAACATCTTAAAGGAAAAATAGTTATTTTGGATTTCTTTACATATTGTTGCATCAATTGTATGCACGTTTTATCAGATTTAGATGTTCTTGAGAAACTGTTTTCAATTCAGGATGGCCTTGTTATTGTTAGTATATACAAGATATACTATAAAATATGCAACAATTAACTACGTAAGATTAATAGTCGAACAACATAATACCATTATTTTCCTACAGGTTGGAGTACACAGTGCAAAATTTTCAAACGAAAAAAATTCAAAAAAATTATTGTCAGCAGTACAGAGGTATAATATAAAACATCCAGTTGTAAATGACACTAAAATGTCAATGTGGCGTTACTTAGGAATCGTATGTTGGCCAACATTAGTAATGTTAGGTAATGATCGTATATTTACATCTATAAGTGACAATTATCTTCAGAGACGCATCAAATAAACAACTTATTCCCCTATTAGGTCCTACTGGTGAATTACTTGCAGTTTTTGTAGGAGAAGGACACAGAGATGAATTGATAATACATGTAGGCGTAGCGTTAACTTATTTCAGATCATTAAATAAAATTCATACAAATGATATTCCTTTGCAATTGGCACAACATTTATTGCCTGTTGGAACTGGAAACATTTTGTTTCCAAGTAAGTTGGAGATCCTTCAAAACGACCAAGGAGAAAGTTTGGTTATCGCTGATACAGGCCACAACAGAATTTTAGTAACGGATACTACAGGAAATGTGCAACACATTATTGGTGGTCCTAATCCGGATTTCAAAGATGGAGATTTTGAAACTGCAAAGTTTAATGCACCTCAGGGAGTGTCTACGTTAGGCAGTTTGATTTATGTAGCCGACACTAAAAATCACGCAATTAGGAAGGTAATAGTTTAAACTGTCAAATGTGAAATTGTCTTTTTGATACGATGTACGTATAATTAATATTTTTTTTTTTAGATAGACCTGATGAGAAGAATAGTGATTACTATTGCTGGTACCGGTATTAAAGGTCACGATTACGTCGGAGGTAAAATCGGTAAAGATCAAGTTTTATCTTCACCATGGGATTTGGCTGTTTATAAACACGAACATGATAACAATATCACACCCATATTGTTAATCGCAATGGCTGGTAATCATCAGATTTGGGCACTCTTCTTGGAAGATACTATTTGGTGGAAAAATAAGTAACATCAAAATTATTTTAATATGTATGAAAGTTCCTCTTTCCATCAATGAGAATCGTATATTTTACTCGTAAATTTGTCTAGAAAATACAATGAGGGTACTTGTCTGGCGATAGTAGGAAGTGGCACGGAGGAAAATCGCAACAATTCGTATCCTCACTCGGCTGGTTTAGCGCAACCGTCTGGTATAACTATTGCCGAAGAACTAAAGCTTGCCGTTTTTGCCGACAGTGAAAGCAGTTCTATTAGGAGTATAAATTTACAAACTGGACAAGTTTCCGCCATTTGTGGTGGAAGTAGAGATCCATTGGTACGTTTGAATGCATACGAATTAATTTCAACGATTTCCGATAAGCGAAGATTCTTTTTAATTAATCGAACAATAACTATAATATTGATAATCATGATATCACAGGATCTGCATGGTTATGGAGACTTAGACGGTGTAAACTATTCGGTAAAGCTTCAACATCCTTTGGGTATAGCATGGCATCCGAAAGAAAAAATTATTTATATAACAGACACTTACAATCATAAAATCAAGATAATCAATGTAACCACTAAGCATTGTAGAACCTTATATGGTGGTGGAATACCACATGATATCTATTTAGTATGTTGTCTATAAAAGAAGTTTTATAGTTATCAATTTAATCATGTATTTATGAATTCTTTATAATTTATAGTTCGATGAACCTAGCGGTATTGCTATATGTCCAGAAAAAGGTCTCATATTCGTAGCTGACACTAATAATCACGCTGTGAAAATGATGGATACGGAAAAGGGAAACATTACTACGGTAAGTTATTACACATTTTAGAGCACAGATGTTAAAAATAAAACTGACCGAATAAGTTAACAGTTTATTCATTACGTTTTAGTTACCGATAAATATCCCGATAATCGAAGATGACAATAATTACAAGAATATTTATTTCTTCGATACTACCATCAGCGAAACAGGCGGTAAATTAAACGTCTTGTTCAGTATAAATTTTTCCGACCGTGATTTAAAGTTAAATTCGGATGCACCACAGAGGTGGGCTATGAATTTGACAACGAATAGTTCTAGATGGATAGCTGCGGAAAATTGTGGAGAACTTTCAAGTCCAATAAATTTAAAATTTTTTAAAGGAAATGAAACACACGAGGTGCGTGTAACTTTGGATATAGTTGCCTGTAAAACTACCGAGTGTATATCAAAAAAATTGTTAGTAGTGTACCGTGTACATCAAGTACCAGATGCTTCCACTGTTGTAACAGAAAAAAGAAAGGTTATTGTTAAATAGTAAATACATTTTTATTTCCACTTCTCTTTTTTTACCGAATATCAAGTATAAAATGATTAATTATATGTTGTAATTTAACCGTGCATGTGCGTCACAGAAATAAACGGGTACAAACGTCCATTTACAAGCCCAAGATAGAGTTGAAAACCTGATTTCTTTCCGAAGTATCCTTTACATTCCTGTTTTAATCAACGAAATTCAACGAGACTCTCGATAAGATTTTGGAAATGTTTATTTCTTTCATCAGTTAGAGTCTTCTCTTTGCAATCTGAACGAAAGGTGGTCAATCTTAAAGGAAATAGAGGTAGGGATGATTAAAATCGATGTTTGCAATTATTTAATTTTTGTGTATTTTTGCTTGCACCTTTTCCACCAAGGTTCGAAAGACTCATTCGAAAATGGTAATAACGTTGAAAGAAACTTTGTGTCAAATTTGTCGGGAAACCAATTTTCGTAAAGGTCTTTCCGATTTCCGGTTGGCTCAGACCACGCCTTCTGACAATTCTTCTGTATCCAGCGAGTGAATTTGGTATTTGGTATTTCAAGTACCTTTGAATATTTGGAAAATTTAATAAATTATCGTATAACAGACTTTTCTTTTCGACGTATGTACCTTCTTCGAGTCTTGGTGGGACACAATATGATATTTACATGGGTTAAAA
The DNA here is from genome assembly GCF_000188095.3 of Bombus impatiens. Taxonomy (NCBI): domain Eukaryota; kingdom Metazoa; phylum Arthropoda; class Insecta; order Hymenoptera; family Apidae; genus Bombus; species Bombus impatiens. The sequence continues at coordinate 2,142,076 of NT_176554.1, read as the reverse complement.
ATTCCAATGCCTGCATCGTAGCACGTAGGGGGAATAAGAAATTCGTTTCGATCGTTTGTGCGTAATGTTGCTCCACCAGGTCTCAATCCGTATTTAATGCACGTTTGATATCTAAAAGATATTGGTTTAACGAAAGACATATTTTTCTTTCTTTCTTAGCCCCCCCTTCCCTTAACAAGTGAAGTAAGTTTTTTAAGATACGATGACGCAGTGTAGTTTATTTTTAATTTTAATATCCGTAGTATTTTATTTTAGTCAATTACTGCAAATTACTTGCAAATTAGTTGCTTTCAGAAGAATGATTGGGACATAATTGAATGGTTTCGAGAAGCACGGATTTAATTAATTTTTCTGTACGTGAATACACTTTGTAAACAACATATACACGTTACATTTATTGGAAAAATCTAAGGAATTTTACTTTATTTAATATTTTTACGTTATAGGACACATATGATGCGAGTAAAATAATGGAAGTAACGAAAAGCATTTAACCTGTACTAAACCTGTATATCACCAAGTTCTAATACGTGTGGCTATAATAGTGTAAATGTTTAAATGAGATCATATATTATCTATGCGTTGATTGACGCAACTCCTTATTCCCCATAAAAAAACATGTTAATTCATTTGTGTTAAAAAATTAATTTACCAACGACCTTCATTGATCGATGCATTAAAAATTATATGTTCCTATTAAAACAAAATATCGGTGACCTTCGCATGTCCTGTACGTGTCCACCTACAAAAAAAAGATGATTTACAACAAGTTACGACCCTCTTGAAATCATTCAATCACTTTTTCATACAGCAAATTAATAATCTATGACTGATCTCTAATAACAGATCAAAACGGGACAACCTACAGATCGACGAGTTTTATCATTATCTTTAATCTCTAAAATATCTTCGGGAATGGAACGTGTTCTACCAACCGTCTGTCAGGGAATCTGCAGTAGTCCCAGTTATGGCTACGAAAAATTAATCCATCGTTAAAGGTATATCGTTTGTCCTTACATTCACCTTGCGACCAAATTCCATCTATTCTTTGTAGGCGAGGAAAATATAAGCTACCATGCCCATGAAATGTACCGTCGCGAAACTCTCCTTCAAAAATGGCATCTATTACGAGCAAATAGATTCGGTTCATTTACTGAAATGAGGCTGAATTGCAGAAGAAGGGGACTAAAGGAGCAAGTGACCTAACGGTAGAAAAAATAAGATATGTATATATACATATACATATATATATATATATATATATATATATATATATAGACATATATATATATATATCTCGAAGAAATTCCGTTTTCACATTATTTATCAGAAGATCTGTTTTATCGTCTTTAAGGTATTATCACACGAATATAATATTTATAAAAAAAAGGACATGTTTGGTTGTCCCTTCGCAAAAATGTTTTCGGAAATCGAAAACAAAGAACGTGACTCGTTTCTTTAAATAAACAAAAAAAAAAAAAAAATATATATATATATATAGAGAGAGAGAGAGAGAGAGAGAGAGAAGAAGAGAAAGAATAAACGTGTGCGCATGTGTATGTATGTACGGCGTTGGTGAAATTTGTATGGTGAATGTATGTATTTTAAGACCGGGATTCTTAAGCCTATGGGTAAATGAAAAACGCGTACAAACTCTAGAACACGAAGCGACGAAAATGGTCGCGTAACGGTACGTGTCGACTTACGCGCGAGAAATGCTCAATGTCGTGCTCAAAAACCAGTACATGTGCTGTACATACATACTTCTTAGACACAATTATTGAAGTTAGCGTGTACATCTTAGAAGACTTAATTCCGAGTTCCGCAAAGGATAACATTCGTATCTCGCATACGCACACGATGCTCTCTGGTTCGTGCTTTTTCTTTTATTATTTACACTTCACCACCTGCGTTTTATTTCCTATTATGGTTCTTTCTTTCTTTCCTTTTTTTTTCTTTTCTTTTTCTTTACTCTTCCTACAGCGCCTTTTACCTTCTGCTTCTTTCTTTTCCCCAACGATTCATAGAGGAAGGTGCAAAGTAACGCATTCGAGATCCTTCTGTAATACTTGTTGGTAGCTATACTAACTGTGCGGCAGAACGAATTTGCCAATTCCCTCCATTCCTAGTACGTTCCAAGTGCCCCTGTATTCGCTTCCATCGACGAAACGCGTTTCTTCTCCGGAATTCTTCGATTGCACGTTCATGTTGCGTGTGTTCGGTTGCTCTTCTCTATCGGTCTTGTAATTTTGACGCGATATCCGAATAATATGGATGATATAAACGCAAACGAAATACTACAGCGTTACCATAGAAAAACGTCTCAAATCGGAATACTATATCGTTTCAATTATTTCCACGATATCGAGTATGACGCGAAGTTCCCTTAGATTGATCCAAAGCATTTTTCATTCGACCATTCGATCGATCGTCGACACTCGTGCTTTTTCATACAGTTGTGTCTGTTACGTACTCCTGCTCTCTCTTTGTAATTTAATTAACGAATCACATATATCTTTTCGACGTGGAATTTGGGAAAAAGCAGAACAATAAGATCGCGCGGTATTTTTACGATGGCAATTTTGTCTGCCACCGCGAAATTATTTATTTCCAATATTCGTCGCAACCTGTACGCGTTAAGAATATCAAGTTATCCCGAATTTCAACTATGCGATAAACAATTACGGTTTCTGCTATGATCGTGGAATTTCAACTCATGACCGATGACGAACGATCGTGGTACCACAGGCAAAATTACATAGATAGAATTTGTAGAATCTCGTTTGTATTTCCTATATGTCATTCTACTCTTGTGATACTTCCGCGATTTTTGGGCAGCAGGTCAAGTCGGTCGAATATTTCTTAAAACAGTCGGAGAACAGAGTGGAAAGGGAAGTAGAATAAACGAATACCGTTAAGCGCTCGTCACACTGTTTCTCATCGTAGAATAGATAGAAATAAGATACATGCATACATATATAAAAACAAAGTATTTTGCATCTTTTGTCACGATATGAACATTTAAAAAACGAAGAAAGAAGAAAAACGAAGACAGCGACGCGTGTCTACGTACTTCGACGAAAGTAGCTTCTACAAAATTTCTTTCGTTACAAATTACGTATCATCGTGAAGGCAACTTATTCAATCGATGTACCGTTAATCGCTGTTAATTTCTTCCGGCTAAATATCATTTTACTGGCTTAAATACATTAGGATATTACATTCGTTGTAACGAATTACGAAATGAAAAAATAAAAGAGAAGTTGATATCGCTTTCGTAGAAAGAAATGGAAGTTCGTAGAAGAAACGTGGAAGAACGGTGTCACGACCATATTTATCACGAAATATAATAATATCGTGGCAATGATCGATCGACGACGAGCAAATGGTTCGTTCGATTTTCTTTCTAAACAAAGAACACGCAGCTTTTATCTGGAAATGCAAAAACGACGCATCGCTCGGTCCACGAATTCGAAGCATCGGTTGCGATCTTTTATTCCACGTTCGATTTACATCTCCTTTTACCCGCGTAACTCAGCTCTACACGTTGGTCCTTCAACTTCATACTATCCCTCCTTCTTTTCTCTTTCTTCCTTTTTCTTTCGATATATATTCCCATGTATTCCGACATTCGTCTGTCCCCCCGCGTAAACCGTTCCAACCAACATCTCCACTCTCCAAGTTCACCCTTTCTCCATCTTTTCGTTCGAAGACTATGTTCCCCCTCTTCGATCGCTTTTCTTTCTCAGTCCGATGCACTCGTCTTAACCGAGGATTCGAGCACGTAGTACGCGCTCGTCCAAGGTAGAAGACAGTAGAGACGGCAGGTGATACGGGAAGAAATACAGATCTGCGCGCGCGCTGTCAAGAAGACACGGCGAAGGATAAAAAGAGAAAAAAGAAACGTAGACAGCGGGGAAAAAGGAAGAGGGAAAAGTCGAACGCACGCAGTGTTAATCTTCGCAAGAGTATTCCTTTAAATCACGTTTTTAATCGAGGTAGTTCAATTTATCGTCACGATATTTACCCTTATACAGAGCTGCATAAGTATCTCGATCGATCGCTGTTCGTTAAACGCTACGATATTGCCACTGTACTAGAAACAATCGTCGATATAGATACGATGAACGTTAGCCGAAGGGAGCATTCGGTAGGCAGGATATCTTCGAACGGCGAAGAAATACAATTAACGCGCTTAAGAGCGCGAATAACGCGGTTTTCGTTCGACGAAACATCTCGTTTATCATATTCTCTAGATTTTCGGCATCGTCGTCGACATTCGTCGATCGCACGTTTCCTCGTAGTCTCGTTGTACGCTCCTTTCTTCGTACGACACACGCCGGTGTATCCCGATATCTCGGCAAATCCAGATATTCCGGATCCAGTGGAATAAGTTTCTTCCTTTCGACGCAAACGATCGAATATATATTCTCTTTTTAATTTTACTCCTTTTTTATCAGTGGTAGTTACACGTCGATTAGCCGCGAAGAAAGCTTTAATTTAGTTGGAAAGTTTACGTGCTTACGGTGAAACAATTAAATACGATTAACGATCACCGTTTGGTAATTCGATCGATAGGTTTCAAGTGAATTTCGATAAAAGTCGTTCGCAAGCTGCGCTCGAGTAAATCGCGATTTACTCAGCGATTTATAACACGACGGAGAACCGGTCGTCGTGTTAAGGCGATGATCCGTAAGAGGGTAACAAGGAACCGTAGGGTCGTTCACCTAAAAGAAAACAGACTCGTCCCCCGTTTATTTCTGCCGATCTATTTTCACGATCATTTTTCTACCATATAGATGGTGTTTACTATGACCTGGCATGCACCGGTCTACCGTATTATTGCTAGTCGGTAATCACTCCTTGATGATTTGTCCTTTATTGATTGCAGATCGTACAAGAGGAGAAGCGTTAGAGATATGTCGTTGGAATCGTCTCATGCTACTTTGACGACACTCGTGCTGTGGGCATGTTTAAGTTTCAGCCTGGCTTCGGAACGCCCACTTGCAGAAAGCACCACAACCGTGTTGCTGCCTATGAAATATTTTAAATCTAGGTCAGTATTTCAGTGTTTCGTGCATAAATCGAACGTTCGACGGGAAGCACAACGATAAATAACGACGGAGCTGTAACCAGGAGCGTGCTTGCTTCGTAGAATAGCCGATGTAGCGATTCGAGATCGTTATTGGAAAAGAATCTAAGAAAGCAAGCTAGAAACGGAGGAGTAAAAAGCTCGTAAAGATCGTAAGAGAGATGCGAAAGATTCTTAACCGAGTTCCGCAGCCGATATTGCGAAATGTATATCGCGAAGAACAAGTAGTAGATCGATTAAACGATAGCGAAATTACCGTTAACGTTTCCTCTGTATTTTTACCTCGCTTTATATGTCTGTCTTTCCTTTTACGTTTTCATCGTGTGTCTTTAGTTCGCTTAAACGTACAGTCGTTCGTAAAAATACTGTTCGTTGGATATTAAGTTGAGATTGCAATTTTGTAATACGGTAAAAGCCTGATTGTACGATTTGATCGTGACACACATTCTTTGCATACTGGAATAACCACTTTATAAATATCGATATTAAAGGGAAAGAAAAACGTTCGAATAAAAACGTAACAATTTCTTCCAATTTCTATTTCCGTATCCCAGATTTTCTCTTACAAGAGAACTTTCGCGTTATCCAACGTTTTCATTTACATCCGAATCTCGCGCCAATTAATATTCCAATAATCGTTCGTTCGGTTGATCGGGTAATCAAGAGTCTAATGTATTTCGTAGGTACGAAATGTACGTACGAAGCACGATAACGACAAGTTCGACTAATTGGCATGCACGATCCTGTGCCAGACGGTCTGCCGATGGTCTGGTATACATCACGTTTAGCTCGAGAAGAATCGGTATTCCAATGGGTTGCGACTCGTTCGATGATTTTAGTTTGCAGAAGTTTCACGTATTTATAATTCCCTGGAATTTCTAGGGCGGACACGTATCAGGCAATATCGGGCATATCTAAAGAATCGAAAGATACGAAGAACCAGGTTGTTCGTGCAACGGGAAACAACAGGTCACCTGGTTCGGTCGCAGTCAATTTTCATCGATTGCCACCGTCTCCGGCGAATTTGCTGAAACCCGATGGATTTCAATTTTACACGTACAACGAGAGAGGCGATATGATCACGAGGCAAATGACTATGCAAGAGATTCAAGCTTTGATCGCGAGTGGAGGTCCGGATCATTCTAACACGGAGATTCAAGAGCCCCAAAAAGCTGAGGATATACTTACGGGAGGAAAGAAGGTAAAGTAAGATCCGAGTTCTTAGAATGGGTGGTTGGTTAAACCGAGAAAATAGAAAATTCGGCTGTCTTGTAAGAAACATTCGAGTACAAGAGCGAAAATTGAAAGAAATTACTTCAATTTGTTTAAGATCTTTTCGTTATCCGTCTCGATTCTAAGATTTATATCTTTCTTGTCGCTTCTATGATTTATGTAGCATAGACTTCTAACGAACAATCGCCTATCCTAGTACGTATTTTACATCGACGAAATAATATTTGACTTGCTTTAATTACGTCTTTCAGTGCCTAATATCGTGCATTTACGCCAAGTTTTATCTCACTGCTTGGTCTTTAAACGTATTAGCGTTTCTTAGTTTTGCAGAAGTAACGAGGTAACGTTATGTTAAAATCTTTTCTAGGTTATGGACGTGGTGGAAAAAGTGCAAAGCGTACTGAAAAGCGCTATGGATAAACCGTTATCGACGCTCTCTGGCTCGCACCCGATGATCCCAGAAAACGTAAACGTCGAGTGGAGCAATATTTTACCAGCTATTTTAGCCGGTGACAAATACGGAAATAAGGTCGAAGAAAGCCACTACGTCGAAAAGCCAACATCGAAACCGTCGTCATCTGCCAGCTATGTCATACACAAACAGAATGATTCGGTTTCCGATTCGTTCAAGCCTGACGTAAGTGAAACGGTTGCACAGGCGAAACCCGACGATACTAACAAATACACGAACGAACGAAACGAGCAAACCAAGAAGAACGGAACGCTGCCGACGATTGCTACGAAACCTACGACTATCTCTTATACGGAGAAATTAATGATCCCGGTATCTGTCATCACGACTGAGCAAAATGTCGAATTGATGGCTCACAATCGTTATACCACTCAGAGTTCCATTTTGCATAAGGTGACTGGAGCGTCACCGTTGTCAGAAAGTACTACTACTTACGGATCTAACGTTCGGGACGAAGAAAACCTGGCGTCCACAAGTGCTATTACAAAACCAACAACCATCGGCGTTTCTGTTTCATCGACCATAGGCGAGTCCATCAAAAACGGTCACGATAACATCGGTCTAACGACGAGTGAAACGTTAGAGACAAAATATAATACATCGCACATCGATGAAACTGTTACCGATCAGACCGATTCGTTGGTAACACAAACGAAAACGAAACCAACGACCGATATTTCGAGCCAGGAATACGATAAAGTTCCATTGAAAACGCAGACACCGTCCATGATGGAAGCGAATCAAGTTCAAGACACTAAGGAACCGTTTAGCAAATTGCCATCGCAGTCTTCTCTACCGTTTACCAAACCGCCGTTACAATTTTCTGTATCTTTTACGAAATTGCCACCGCAGTCTTTTGTATCGTCCACGAGTACTCCTGCAAGTACAAATAAATATAGAACAACAACATTGGTACCATCGACGACGATACACGACACGGTAACCAAACCAAGTGATCGCTTAAGCGAGCCGATCGAGCCTCAAAAATCTTCTCCATCTATGGAGCTGGTGAATTCTTTATCAAACGTGATCAGTCAAATCTCCAACGACGTTTCTCCCGTGTTATCTTCCTCTTTCGGGTTCCAGTCGATTCCCAGCGAAAACGAGGGAAAACGTAATGACAGTTCTGAAATTACAACGTATCCTTCCACGACCAACGATAACCGACTAGAAAATGCGAATAATACGTCCGAAGAACGTATACAGGAATCGTCTAGCGAAATGACGATGAAGTTCGATCCTGATCACGAGAAGATTTCTTCCATTACTATATCCGCGCCGATTGTATCGACGAGTACGACAGAGCTCGATAAAACGGCAAACGTTTCGGATATTTCGACGAAATCTGATAGCATACACGTATCGAGTGTTCAGACAAATGCGACAGAGCCAACGACGAATATTAACGAGACACCGGTTACTAGTTCCAACTTTTTACAAGCGATAGCGCTTATCGAGAATATGCTTCATACCGCCTCACCTGCAACGAATAGACCCGTTATCGAGACAATCACCTTGCCGACCGATTTATCGGAGAATTTGTTACCTAACACTGTAGCGAGCTCGCTCATCGCTGATTCTTATTTATCCAATTCGAAGACAAACGAAACACAAGCTGTATTCAAGGAGACAACAGTGTCATCTGCTGAGAAGCTCAACTCAACAGAGACTGTTACGTCAAATTCGGAGTTGTCTACATCGGTTAACGAGGATAGCACGAATGATACAACGAAGAAAGGTTCGACAAACGAGAATGAAATTTATCGAACGTCGACAACAAAGGACGACCTGTTTACCGACCAGCAGAAAATTGAATCTTCGCTATTAAAAAACGAACTGTCCACCGCTTCGGAAACTACGACAGCTTCGGTAGCGTCGTCTATCCTTGATGCTACTGTAAAAACTACCGTCGCGGATGGAATGTCAACTTCCTTCGCGAATAACGCGTTTAACGAACAGACATCGACTTACGAGACGACAATATCGAGTAACGAGGCTTCGACAAGTACGAACACAGGAACCATAATTGCGAATGCTGAAAATATTACCGAGGGAGCATCGCAGAACAATGATAAAACTTCTACAACATACCTGGAATACACGACAGAAACGTCGTCAGAACAAGACAAACAAACATTTACGTATCAAACCGTGATAGATGAATTGTCGAAGAACTTGAGCGAATCTAGCACGGTCATCGCGAATTTGTCTAACGCAGAGGAGCATCCAGTGGAGAGTTCGACAGACAAAATCGTACTGCAAAGTCCTTTAAAGAAAACTGAAGAGCAGACAAAGAATGATACGGTTCACACGATCGTGAACCAACAGAAGATCAACATTTCGGAAAACACGACCATGAACCAACACGAAACTGACATCTTGAACAACGCTACTATGAATGAACATAAAATTAATATTTTGAACGACACAGCCGCGAACCAACACAAAATTAACTTTTTGAACAACACAGCGGTAAACCAACATAAAATGAACATTTTGAACAACGCAACCGCGAATCAGCATAAAACGAACATTTTGAACAACGCAACCGCGAGTCAGCATAAAACGAACATTTTGAACAACGCAACCGCGAGTCAGCATAAAACGAACATTTTGAACAACGCAACCGCGAGTCAGCATAAAACGAACATTTTGAACAACGCAACCGCGAGTCAGCATAAAACGAACATTTTGAACAACGCAACCGCGAGTCAGCATAAAACGAACATTTTGAACAACGCAACCGCGAGTCAGCATAAAACGAACATTTTGAACAACGCAACCGCGAGTCAGCATAAAACGAACATTTTGAACAACGCAACCGCGAGTCAGCATAAAACGAACATTTTGAACAACGCAACCGCGAGTCAGCATAAAACGAACATTTTGAACAACGCAACCGCGAGTCAGCATAAAACGAACATTTTGAACAACGCAACCGCGAGTCAGCATAAAACGAACATTTTGAACAACGCAACCGCGAGTCAGCATAAAACGAACATTTTGAACAACGCAACCGCGAGTCAGCATAAAACGAACATTTTGAACAACGCAACCGCGAATCAGCATAAAACGAACATTTTGAACAACGCAACCGTGAACCAGCAAGAAATTAACATTGCGAATAATACAATCGTGAGCCAACATAAAATGAACATTTTGAATAACACAGATGTGAACGAACTTAATATTTTAAATATTAATAAAATGAATATTTTGACTAATACACCCGAGAATCAACATAAGATCAATATTTTGAACAACACAACCACGACACCTCTCAGCGATACGAAATCTTCCATTGTCTCGTCTACTCCTGGATCGATAACCACTGCTCTAAATTCTATCACGGAGGAATCAAACGAGATCAAAGGTAGCACGATGAATTCGGTAGATTGGAACAGATCGGAGAACAAAACAAAAATTCCCATTGAAATATATTCGTACAAGAGTAATGTCAGTATGAATAACTCAATAGGAACGCAGTTGTTGGGAGCCGCAAGTAAATTACACAATAACGAGTCGCACATAAATCAGAAGATGAATGATTCGCCAAGTTCGATGTTGCAGAGCAAAACGAATAACACGAGCATAAATCAGCACACGTGGCAGCGGATATCGTTGCACCAAGTAATTCCATCGTCGACAGAATTCATCACGGGATCTACCACGTCGACGAAACACTTCGAGGCATCGACATCGACAATGTCGACGATGGTGGACGCGAGTTCGACAAAATATCCCTCAAATTATCAATCGACTCCCGTGAACAAAGCGGAATCGACTGTTTCCCTAAATGCCTCGAAAAGCGTCGGCGGATTGGATACTAGCACGAGCAACGCGAGTGCCGATATTGTCAATTTTTCGAGGCTTTGTAACGAACTAGCAATTAAGTTTTGGGTCGCGGCGAACAGCGGATTGAGTACTGGAAGATCGCTCGTTCTTTCACCGTTTGGCATGACTAGCCTGTTGGCGATGATCTTCCTCGGTGCTCGAGGATCAACGTCAGACCAGATGAACGAAATACTTGGACTCGACAATGTGGCCACTTTCAATCCGCATCTTATTTTCCAGAACGTAACGGACACGGTGAGCTTGGCGAGGCACCAAGGTATCGCGAACGCGGCGTTTGTCCGCGAATTATTTGCGGATAAAGCTAAGGTGAGAAGATTGTTGCCGTTCTATAAGGAGCAAGCTCAACAATTTTACGAAGGATTGGTGACCGAAGTAAATTTCGCTACTATCAGTGATCTCGTGCGTCGCCGAACCAATCTATTGATTAGGAAACAGACTGGAGGTAGAATAAAGGATTTCGTGAAGAGCAACACGGTTCCTCTAAGATCACCACTGGCTACAATTTCAGCAAATGTGTTTCAGACGGATTGCAACACAAGTTCCGCGAGTACAACAGGTCGAGACGGGGAATTATACTTCGCTGTCTCAGCTGCTCATAGATTGAGGAAGTTGATCCCCGTTCCGGCTACCGTTTGGCGATCGAACGTTCTTGCCGGTTATGAGCCCAGTTTGGATGCGACTGTTAGTGCTATCGGAAGTGTGGATAAGCTCGTTTCGACCATATTTCTCGTACCAGGTCAACAAGGTCATGCTGCACCCGGCGATACTTTGGATCGACTGGAACAAAGGTTTATCAAAGAAGCTTTTCAAGATGGAGCTTGGGATAAGCTGCTGAAGGTTCTTATACCTAGACCGAGCCTGGAATTACAAGTACCCAAATTTAGTCATCGGTCCATTGTGAACGCTACTGCTGCTTTGAAGAGGATGGGACTCGATCAGCTGTTTTCGACTAACGCTGACTTCAAAGGGATCAATGGAATTGGAAATCGTCTCTTCTTGTCCGACGTTTTACAGGTAATTCTACAGGTTACTGGTAGTTACACAGGGTGTCGCACACTCTGTCGAACACTTACTCTGTCGTTCATAAGTGTCTAAACACTTTAGTCACTCCGTAATGGCAGTGCGTGGATTTTGCCAAGGTTTACAAATCAATGACAAATTAATAATTAGATGCACCAGTTCCTAAGTCAGTCCTATAAGATCATCAGAGTATAAGCCTAAAGCAAAAACGCAATACAAATTCATTAATTCAATTTATTCGAAAAAATCTTGCGATGGAATATTTTCAAGTTGTTTCTCTAAATTTTCTTAATTCACGGTAAACATATTCTATATATGCTACTTACTCTATAATTGGTCATTTCTAGATGAATCTGTTCAGTACGTGCGGCGACGAAAACATCGCTAATGGACGACATCACATGGAAATTTATCCAGCAAGTCCTACTTTACGAAATTCTCGACACATCGACGAACAAACATTCCGTAGAATAAGACGGACAGTCAATATGGAGCCGGCAAACTATCGTACAGTTTCGTTCAAGGAACGAATGAGAACTGTAGAAAGATCAGAAGAGAAACCGAGATTGAAATTGGACCAGCCGTTCCTTTATTTCGTACGCCACAATCCAACGGGTCTCATACTTCATATAGGCCGTTTCAATCCTAGGTTAATATAAAATTAGGACGTAATGCTAGCTTCGTCTCTATGTAATACTTGTGTAGTTAACCTCGCGTATTCTTATATACATATACTTTCTTATATACATATGTATAATCGCATTAGATATTTCACGCGAGTGTTGCCACATTTATTATCTTTAACCCTTTAGTAGTGTAATCTGAGAGAGATTCAGGCATGCCGTCGAATAACGCAATTATTAATATTTATTTCGTCCAATGAAAATCCGAACGTATGTATCTTTTTTGTATTTGATAGAGTAAGGTAGGTCTATTTGATATTTCAGTCAAGTGCGAAATTCGGATATGAACAATTTTTAAGCGAGTGTGTCACTTTAGTGTGTCATTTTAGCTAATCGTTATTAGCTTAGTTTTAGTGTTTTTTTTATTTACAATACGTTCAATCGACTGATTTAGGGAGACAAGAATTCCAATATAAGTGACGAATGTTATAGCGTAATGTTGCTTATACTATTTACTACATACAGGATGATTTTAAAGTCGCGGTACGCCCGGGAAAGTAAGTTAAATATATACAATTGATCTTTTTCGTACGAGGGTTCGTTTTCGAGAAAACGAAATTCGAAAGTTTAAGTATACCTGCACTTCGAAATCGTCCTGTATAATTAATATAATATCGTCGGCGACGATTTAAATAATAATCTATGAAGCAGTATCACAAATGCTCGTGTGTTACCATCAGGAAACTTAGGAGTTTCATATCCAAATCGCAATTCCAAACTGATCATATCGAAAATGCAATTTAACCAAGTTTGAGCAATTCCTTTGTTGGCAAAATTCTTGTAAAATCTTTACTGTCACGATATGCATATGTTTGCCAAGTCATATTCATTAAATTAATTTAAAATTAATTCAGAAAATGCTCTCGCGACGCGTTATTAATATCATTGTTCTCATTATATATATAATGTATTCAATTTTTATTGCATTGGATACCTAACCCTCCTGCGCTCTTTAGGTTATTTTCGACTGAATCTTATTTTTCTATCGTTACAAAAATTCTTAAGTGTGTAGGAAATAAGAGACAATCGTCGTTAACGTATGTAATTTCAATGGTATTCTAATTATTTTCTTAAAACATTAAAAGCTCTTTTCCGATTGGAACGAAAGCGACATCAAGATATGAGAAACTCGAAGATTGCAGCAGGGTTAACTTACGCGTCTATGTTGATAACGACGATAACAATTATGTTTTAAATGCAAATTTATTTTGTTCACTTGGATTTCGTGCGCTAGGACAAAATTAAATACAATGGAAATTATTTTTAAAAATAAAATCATTCAGTTAAAAAGAAATATGTATTACTTGATTACGCACCATTAGAAAGGCACAACCTTCCACAGGATCCGATACTTCGTGATTTTATGATCCAATAAGTAATTCACACGATTACTTGTAATACTCGTATTACAATATTCGTGATAACAAAAATTCTTTCCTGAATTCATCATTAATGGACCGTGACGACCTTTTGAATTTCACAGTCCCTCTCCTATTTCGAAGTTTTCTTCGCCATCAAGCAATTCATTGGTCTTCATAAAAGAAAACCAAAGCATTAAAATAAATACATAAAAAGAATACATTATTTAAAGATAAAACAATAGTCAACGTTAAAATAGTCCTGAAAGCTTATTATACGAGTTACCAGGAAATCTGATAGCAAAAGAAGCAATAAAAAAAAAGAAGATAATCAAATAATACATTATTATAATAATAATGATAATAATTTATTTTTATTTCGGCCTCTCAGACCTAGAAGTGGATTTGATTTACAATTGTTTACACTCAACTCTCAATATCTTTTATACTTAAAACATTTACGCACTAATTTAATCGTAATTTACTTAACCTAATAGATTATAATAAAGCAATAAACAAAAGAATACCTTAATTATACGAAGTTTACAATAGGGTAGTTTTAAGCGATGAAGAAATGACTACGAAAATGCCACGTAATGGAAGAGAAATATGTATCTGTTACAGAGTGACACGGAAACACACCTGATCGCTCTGATATTCGACACTAAACTAGACCCCGCGCGGCGGGTTAACCGGCGAATTTCGGTTGACGAGGAGTGGGGAGTGGAAGACTCGCAGGTAAGTCAAGCGTGCACGAATAAGAGTCGTCAAATTCCCAGAAAAGATATGTTTTCAATAGCGAGTGTATTATGTTTCAAATAAAGAAAAAAGAAATAAGATGTGTGTAGAAAATAAACGCTCAATGTTTACTTAGTTTACTAATACTAGTCACAAAATAACACTCGCAATAATATAGTTCCCATGAAAACAATTTATGGATTTAAAAGATAGAATATCTATGCTTAGAAATTTAGTGTATATACATATACATACAGTGATAATTTTATTTGATTAAATAAAGTTGATTTAATAGATAGAAAGATTAAAAATAATATGATTAAGGTTAAATATGATATTTAGTGTTACCAATAAAAATGTTAAGTCTGATTATTGCTTCATTTTGGTACAATCGGTTCAGTTCTATACGTTAATTCTAAAATTTTGATTTTTTTTTGTGCAAATCATCACTACAGAAACGACTTTGAGAGAATAGAGACATATACATAGACGTTAATACAACTTCTAATTTGTCACATTGCTGCATGGGATTCGATGATATCTTCTTGATGATAATAATTTATTTATTACCTTGGTGATGACCTCCTTTGAATTACTGCAGCATCGATGTCAACGATTCACATCGAATTGTGAGTCGCATACTTTACCGTTCCTCTGGTCATCTAATCATGTCGTAGTACAAAAGGTCCGAATCGACACGAATGACTAGTTGTATTATTTAGAATTTTTTACGAACGTACTAACCTCGGATATTTATTATACCCATGAATAGTAACGTACTTTTTATGTGTCTTATTTATTAGTCGAGGATAGGTCTTCTTGCACTTTGCGATTTTTTATATTAATGAAATGATATTGATTATTAAAGTTCATCATTATATTGGGCAAATCGTGGATTTATATTAATGTTCCGAGAAACTAATTACGGGTTAAATCACGAAGTAATTTACGTCGCGAAGTAATTTAAATTTCGCGTTTTTGTTTAAAGCTGGGCACAGATATTTATTTCGGTTTGAATTATTGATTGCGTTTGCTTTACTGTTACGGTTTATGAGATATCACGACTGTTCTTAGCTTTGATTATAAATTGCTGTAAATTCATAGAAATCAACATTACAATTTATCGCCTTCTATTTTATTGAATGGAATAGAACATAGAATAAAAAGTGTATTAGATATCTCTCTTGCATTTATACGTTTAACAGATTAAGATCTTTTCATAGTTATTGTCTTTATCGCTTTCAAAAATTGAATTTTGAATGTAATTCGTACGTTCGCCGTAGCAGATCGGTATTTCCGAAAGTGAGATACAAAGTTTCATATTGTGATGTCTATTCTGTAGGTATCTACCTAGTCAATGGTATTGTTTGTCGTACACTGCTACGGCGCCGTCCACCGGTTCACAACTTGTTACGATTTTATCATGATTTCATGTAACTTATTACAAGGAATTAATTAAATACGCAACATAAAACATTTTTAACAATTCATTTTATTTTAATCATTATGGATTATAAAGATGAGCAACACAATGAGATCGAAGCTTTGGAGTCAATTTATTGTGGAGAATTGGAAAGTATGCATGGAATGTCCAATAACCTACAAATTTGTTTATATATTGTAAAATATATTACTTTATAAAGAATTACATATAATTATTGTTTGTTCGTTTCTTAGTTAATTTATTGAAACAATAAATGTTAAATAATGTTCTGCAGTTCTAATTTTGAGATTTTTATAAATGGAACATTTCTTCAGTTTTAGCTGTAGAACCATTTTATACATTTTCCATACCTATTAAAACTGAAGAGTATGAACCAGGTACTGGGAATGGTCTCAGCTGTTCATTGGAATTTACATATACTGAAAAATATCCAGATGAGTCACTTCTTATATCGATAGAAGAACATGAAAACTTTGAAGAAGGAAATGCTGATAAATTGAAGGAACATCTGATGGAACAAATGAATGAAAACCTTGGAATGGTCATGGTATTTACTTTAGTTAGTGCTGCTCAGGAGTGGCTTAATGTACAGTGGGATAAAATTAAATTGAAAAGAGAAGAGAGTGCGGCACAAAAACTCAGGGAAGAGGAAGAAGCAGAAAGAGTAAGATATATCTAACATTGTAAAAATATTAAAATAAGATTAATCTCATTGATCTTGTAATATAAAAAGCTCTTACATTGTCATAGAAAAAGTTTGAGGGAACACGAGTTACGGTTGAAACATTTTTAAGTTGGAAAGAAAAGTTTGATGAAGAAATGGGATACACGAAAAGAAGAGAAATGGCTGAGAGAGAAGGGAAAAAATTAACTGGTAGAGAATTATTTATGACTGATAAAACATTGGATCAGTCTGATCTGAAGTTTTTGGATGATGGTATTGTTTTAAAATGCTTAATTTATTTAATTTAAGTTGAGCTATGCAAAATATTTATAAAGAATATAATATTGCTTTTTTAAATTCTTAGATTCTGTTAAAGTAGACGAAAGTCTATTTCAAAATCTTGATGATTTGGACCTAGAAGATGATGATGATGATGATCCTGATTATGAGCCGAACGTTTCTGATGATAGTGCCTAAATAAATATGCTATAGTTCTCCACTATTATTTATAAAATAATTCCTATTCATTGAGTGTTTAAATACAAATTTAGTACTTAAAAGTATCGTTTAAGTACTAGAGTTTAGATGACAGATTGACATGTTCGAAGCAAATCTACCAATGTAAAATGAATTCATTAAAATTTATAGCTGCCATTTGTATTTTGTATAATGGCTGAAATTTTATACATATATGTATGAAAGGGAATAGATATATTTAATAAGGAAAATAATTTTTATAATTATGTATATAACAATCTTTTTCATAAAACTTTGTTTAATGAATCCAAAATAATCATTTTTCTTGCACTTATAAATGTCCGAAAGTATCTTCATTCGAATATCGGAGCAAGAATATAATGAAATAAATACACATTAACGACCATAATTTAACATTTATTCATAGTTTTAGTGTTTAATGTATACATTCAGTAACAAATTCTAATGAGCACATAGTTGCATTTGAATAACTTGAATTCCTCTCGTTCTAGGGAATATGCATACATTAATACAAAGATGAGAAATGGCTAGCGGGACGACACAGGGGGCAAGGGAAGTACATACTGGTCTTTATTGTTCGCCGTCACGTGTTGCTATATGGTCTTGATATGTGACATTTTCGACCAATAAGCGTGTTTGTTTTCGTGATTGTATTAGGTCTACTAGAAATAATCATAGGAAATAATGTGAAAATATCCAATCGGACCCGTATTCATTTTTTTAGCCATTTTTCACCTTTGTAATAGTATAATCTGATATAATTCAGAATAATTTAGAAGAGAGGTGTTTTGTTATATTTGTCACGTGATAGTAATAATCAAATCCATGTTGTTCATCAATGTTTCTATTTCACGGAACATATAGGAATCTTGTGACAGAATTTTTACTTTTGTATATTTACTTAACTTAATAGTGACAATTACAATACAGTACAAAAAACACGGTTTTTACAATGTTGCCTTTCTATCTTTTTTCTTGATGACAGTGTTTGTTAATGCAATATAAAACTATGATAAAATCGAACAAACGAAGTGACAATTTACATACATATATATGTGGCCTTACATAGTATACCTAACAGAACAGAACATATCTTCGTGTTTAGAAATTTTTACTCTTTTGATGATTATAAATATCGCCTTTTTTAAGATATAATATATCATACTAAATTTCACACGATTAGTTAGATTGCAGTTTTTGAAAAAAAATTTGTTCATATATTAATAGAAATTCAAATGATAGATAATACATCAGCAATATATTGACGTAATTCCTACAAGCAATAACTATTCACTAATTTCTTCTTTAAGTGTTCAAAAGAAAGTATCACAATATAATAATACTTTTTGATTTACATACATTAGTTGTTCAATTTAAATACAAATAAAAATAAAAGTAATAAATAAATAAAATAAATAAAGATACTGATCTGAAATTAGTGAACAGCCTACGTACATATACATATATATATGTACACGTACATATATATATATATAATATAATTGTGGCTTTAAATTAATAATAAATAAGTACGGAGTATCAGCACTTAAAGAAGTTGGTTTAAGAACTGAATTTCCTGATGTATCAGAATAAAACTTTTGTTTAAAGGATTATGGGAGTATAGCCATCTTTTGAGTCATTCTGTTTGAAATTTGACTCGAATTAACTTAAAACGACTGTATATACGTCAGAGCAGTCGTCTTGTCTTTTAACTCGCCAACACGTCATAATCTGTTGGGAGAAGAACACGGTTAGTAATGATGTAATAATACTTTATTAACGTGTTACGCTTAACTAAGTGACGATTTGCGACTGTATTCAGCTACATACATAAGAAATCAGATTGTGACATGAATATATCTCTTCCAATCGCTGGTCTAATGTACTAGCACTCGACACCGAGATTTCGTCACTTGGCTAAACTCACTGTGACATTTTAAAGTGTAAAAGTAAACAACGAAATTCGTAGTAGCAAACATTCTCACGCATTGTATCCGGGCTCAATAACCGGCATTTTGGCTAACTAACGATCAATTACATGTTATATGACACATACAAACACATTTTATGCATGTATAGTATACGTTTCGTGCGGTTTCTCGGAATTTTATATTGGACAGAGCATGCGAAACTCGACAAAATATATCGTTACAAATCTAGAATAAAATATTGATCTATATATAGCGCGTTTTTAATACGTCTTCGTGAAAATAGACACTCTTTGATACGTAGAGAAAAATAAGTCGTACTATTTGATTTGTATAGAATTGCTTTATACAACAATTGCCCGAAAAGTATAAACACCGAAAATATTTCAGGAACAAATATGTAACTGCATGTATATTTTAGGATATGAAATACATATCTAATGATCTCATTACCGCTTGCAAAATACTTTTTACATGTGACACACAGCATTCAAATAGCAAACTCGGAACCAGTTTTCGATTATGTCGGTATGTGCTATCGGTAGCTTTAAACATTACATTATTTTACCCGTAAAATGTTATTCGCTTACGCGCGAATATATTTGAGCAAACCTAAGATAAATTTGTCTATAATTTGAAACGGATACTAATTGCAAAAGCAACGATCAAAGGTGTTGTATTAAAAGTCACAAATGACAGTTGTTTTGCATAATCTCACTACTATCTTTTCCCTTTCTTATTTATAAAATGATGTTTATTTATTAAAAGTATATATAAAATATGGCAAAATAAAAATGTGACAGCACTAAAGTGTGCTTCAAGTGCACCAATCATCTTTGGACCGTACATTTGTTCAATTTGATTGGGATTTCTTTTGGGGAAGTAGATTGACTCTTCAGGGTGAGAGGAGATTGGGACATATTGGCATCGTCCGAAAAGGAAAAATCGGGTAACCTTAAACATACAGTACAATATGTATTTGATTTTTACGAAAATTCGTCCCTATGTCGAAAAAAATGTTATTTATAAAATAACATCTTTCAGAGAGAATCCCTCGAAATACTCGAAATAAATGAAAAAAAGAAAAAATGAAATTTCTAGCCATACTTAGAAACAATCGTATGTATTGGTGAAATTTTTCATTTTATTTGTTATCAATTTTACGATCGAAAAATTTCACTGTACAAATATTTACTTAATTTTATTATGTTATGTTTGTATATGTATACTTAGGTGTGTATATGTATAATATAAAATCATACACGTACTATGCAGGCGTACCTCTATGTGTCATATCGGTTTTTGTATCTTTCTTTTATGCAACATAAATGTAGGGCATAGAGGTGAATAACAACATTATAAACTTTCTTTAAATACTTTCACTGGTTAATACCTAGTACGGTTTTGAACGATAAACTAGCAATCCTAATATTGCATATGGGATGAAGGAGAACGTTAAAATACTGCAATGTTAGCTTACTGAGACATTCGATGCTGTAATAATAGCACTATGTAACTGTTTCTCGTGCTTAACACCTCGTGCAAGTTATATGGTAAAAGCACTGGCATTAGTCACTGACAGAGTAACAGTCCTTACAGTTAAGATTGTTTTACAACTGCATTGTTGCCTGTACTTGTGTCACGACCTGTCTTATAGTTTCGATACAGGATACAGCGATATTTTTATTGATAATGGTAATAATGATAGCTTCTGAATATTCCGCCCGGTGAAATCCGCTACAGATGTTTTAAATCGTGGCGGATTTCTACAGTGTCTCTGAAAAAGATTAATTAAGCTTCAGCGGCCTGCACCGAAGTCAGTCACTGATGAGCAACGAGCATACGATAACGTAAACAGCTAAAGAAATAATTGAACTATGATTCATACAACAAGCGTTTAATATGAAAGATAGCTGTACAGAGAAAAGATATTCCTTTCGACTTTTTTTAGCTTTTTAGAAATTAGAAATTAACACATAATATTCTATAGCCTTTTCTTCGCAGAAGATAATGAATATGCGCTAGCTAAATACTGAACGTTTATGATTAACTATATTTGTAGTTAATTGCAACAACAAAAAAATTTCAGTTTCTAAGTGATATTAAATTTTTGAAAGAAAAGTATTAAAAAAAACTAAGAGAAATAAAGCAATGCTACATATTATGCACCTCTGCAAGAGAAATTAAAAAGCGACATGCATGTTAATGTATTCACTGAGTTGATGTTAATTTGCCTACTATCATATCTTTAAACTTACTATTTCTTGTATGCACTATTGGCTTTCTAAACAAATTCTAATATCATTAATTCCTATTAGTCTACGCATCCCTACATTATTTCTAAAACGCTTCCTTTTTTAAACAAAAGTGTTTTTACAATAAAATGAGAAATGCTAGACGGAATTGTTAATTTCATATCATACTTACTTATCTGGTAAAACACGTGGTTTGGCATAATCTCCTGGCCAGTCGTAAAGATTTGGCAGTGGACTGTCATAGTTAGCATCGTACATCTTACTTACAATAAATTCGCGTTTGTCTTTTGGTTCTGGATATTCACTTGCCAATCCAGCTGATAAATGAGATAAAATTTGAGATATATTGTTCAAAATCACATTTAGAAGTTTAATATCATTATTACATATCACATTATCACAGTGTGCTCAGATAAAGATGCTAGAAGATTTAGGAGCCACTTATACAAGCCAAAATACAACGGTAATTAAGAAAACAAAAGATCGAGACTTTTATTAATTAATGGTATTTAAAACTCAACTAGCGAATAAATGTAACAATCAAAGTCTCGAACGTAATTCTTACATTCTTCATTTTTAACTTATTGTGGCTTCCAGAAGCACCTTCAATGTTCTACAATCTTTGTTTGGGCACCTTGTATATTGTTACTGATTTGAAAAATTAAACTTAAATATACGTAGTCAAAGAACTTACTTTTAGCGTAAGCGTAGTTAGCAATTCGTACGGCGATATCAATTGAACATTCACGAATAGTGTTCAACGGTGGGTAGAGACTGCCCACTTCGAGATCTTCGTCTTTCACGTGATCAGCAACAGCTTGAGCCGAGATTAGGAATAAATCTTCTGTAATGTGATGACATCCAGTCGCGATGACGCCCAATGCGATTCCAGGAAAAATGTACGCGTTGTTTCCTTGTCCAGGTTTATATACTTTTCCGTTATAGTGTACTTCGCCAAACGGAGAACCCGACGAGAAAATGCATTTTCCCTAAGATACAAAAAGTCATCGTATTTTTCTGCACGCTTCGAATAAAGTTTCATTAATACAAATAATTTTCATACATTTGTATGATCGTAAGCTTGTTGAGCCGTGCACTCTGCTTTGATAGTTGGATTACTCAATGCAAAGATCAGAGGTCTTTCGTTGTTTTTGGCCATTTCTTTCAAGACTTCAGGAGTGAATGCTCCTGCTGCTGCTGAAGCACCTGTACCAACATTCTTACTTTAGATAGAGATGAAAGCATGTCGATAAATTAAGGATTACGTACCAATTAGAACAGTTGGTTTCACTTCTTTTACAACTTCCAATAGTGATTTCATCACTTTGTAATCTTTCGCATACCAGATCTTATGACCTTCCAGGTTACCTTCTGGTCGATTTTTAACTAGCAATCCATCAATATCCATCATCCAAATATTATCACGAGCTTCCTGTTCGGTACAACCATCTGCTTCCATCGCTTTAACACAAAGGTCAGCTATTCCAATAGCTGCCTATATTAATTAAAAAAGATTTAAGAGCCAAAATAGGACGTGACTATAAAAATAGTGATCTGTTTTTATGATATATAAACTATTGCATACCTCACCAGCACCCAAAAATACGAATTTATTTTGGGACATAGATTTCTTGGTTATTCTTTTCGATGCTAAAATTCCAGCAACCGCAACTGCGGCAGTACCTTGTATATCATCGTTAAACGTACAATACTTGTCACGATATTTATCTAAGAAACGAAAGGCATTGTGATTTCCGAAGTCCTCGAACTGTAACAGTACACCAGTATGAAATATTTATTATATGTAACTAAATTGAAGGAAAAGAAACGGCATCGTTTGTAATCGTACTTGAATGAGAACATTTTGGCCATATTTTTTCACGCAAGCAGCCATAAATTCATCAATTAATTCATCATATTCAGCGCCTTGACTTCTGGGTTTGTTAAGACCAATATAATGAGGATCGTCTCTCAGCTGTTCGTTATTTGTGCCGACGTCGATAGTAATTGGTAGGCATTGGTGTGGTTTTATGCCAGCCAGGGCGGTGTAAAGAGCTAATTTTCCTACCGGAATTCCCATCCCACAAGCACCGAGATCACCGAGACCGAGAATTCTCTCTCCATCTGTTACGCAAATTGCACGAACCGCTTGCTCAGGCCTAAATATAATGTTACGTGATAAACTAATGTAAATTACTGTAAATCAATCAATATTTTACAAGAAGAGGAAATATAATTTAAAATATGTTATTTTATAAAATTGATTTATGGTTTAAAAAATTCAGTGCAGATATGAAAGTTTTTAATCTAACTTTACAACTTTGCTTTGTAAATCATAGAAACACATTACAAAGTTTTGAGTGTTAATCTATTCAATAATTTATTCCATTAGCTCCCAAAACAAGGTACATACTTATCCATATCTTTGAAATATAAATTTCAAAGATATGAATACATGAAACATAAATATATATATTTAATATAAAAACAACGGTAATATAATTCAGGACTCAAAGCGCTAATTTACACTTGTATGAAATACGAACCAGTTGTTTAGGATCTCGTAAATGTGACCTTTATCATATATTGTGATAAATAATCCACGAGGTCTACGGTAGATAACGCCGAACTTCTGACAGGCTAAACCCACGGTAGGAGTATATACGATTGGCATCATCTGCTCGATGTTTTCACTTAATAGACGAAAAAACAATCTCTCGTTTCTTTCCTGCGAATTAACCGATTCGTGAATAATCACTTCGAATTTGGCAATTATCGATATCTTATCCATTTCAGCGACTTCGAAGATTTCTGGATATGTTGTTAGAGCTATAATACTAGACAACATTTTCTTATACATGTAACCATTGCTCGACCTTATAGTCTTAGCCAAAGCTATCAATATCATTACAGTGTGAACTTTGTTTGTAAATGTACGTTCGTGACAGCATGTCAATAGGTTTGGTAGCCAGCTGCCTCGTGGCCTAACTCAAATCTATATAAACTATAATCAAGAAATAAGAAATAGGTTTTGTTCATTTTATCTGGTCGCCTTGAGGATGCCGCCTATCAAGCTGATGCATAGTTAACCAACGCACAGTTAAAACATAGATACAGATAGATAAAACATAGTATTTTGGAAATTAAGGCCAATTGGGAGTTACATGTATAGGGGGAAAAATGGGGAAAGTGTTGATTTCTTCAATGTATCCAAAAGTTATCGAAATCGGTGAGGTGGGTGAGATATCGATAATTACCTTGAATTTTATATGTTCTTAGAATCGAAAATTATTTCTTATTTTACCTGTAATTCCACGAGATAAAGATACCGATTTAAATCTTCTGTATACTTCATGACCGAGGCCTTGCACAGAGCCAATTGTTCTTCCTGAGTTTTGAATCTTGGTGGTTGCAAGCCGTGTATACCTAAGGATATTCTTTCTTGCAAAGTAAATGCCAGTCCCTGAATAAGAATATCAGATCTTTGAATATCTCAAGAAGAGGTACACTTCTGTGATAAATATCTGTTTTCACAATGAGGGAACTTTATCATTTGATCGATGATAAAAAAAAAATTATTTCTTTCTTCGGGTTTTCTGGAGACTGCCCTCTGTTCGTTAGATTTAAATTACAGTTTTAAACAAAGAATTAAAATTTATGAAAGAAAAAATTATAAAGATATTTTATAAGACATGATAGCTAATGGAGATGAATTTTAAATACCTTATTAAGTCGAGGGTCCCTCAAATGGCCAATACCTTTCACCATATTGATAGGTACGACATCTCCAGACACTTCGTGGATTTCTCTGTATATCCTTTGAATATCTTTTGCAGCAGGATGCGTAGGTGGCAGCATTCGCGCCCATGATCCTGCACAATTTCTGCTGCTGGGCGATCTAGTAAAGAAATAGTCATTTCATCTGTTTTTTTCATGTAAATTATTTTTATAATTGCATAAAAATGTTGTCAATTTTCAAGTTCGATTTTCTTGGAAACTTCGAGCTCGTGACTTCACACAGAAAATTTAATATCTTCGACTTATTTCAGAATAAAGTTAGGGTAATCTTCCTCTACCAATTGTCTATTCCTTGCTAGATGACAATTAATTAAACACGCGTGTATACACGTCTTTAAATTAATCTTCTCAAAAATAAAACTTTCGTCATATTTTTTTTTATTCTTGACTATAGAATCTCTATATTCTATGAATTTAATAATAATTAGTTATTACGTTGGTTGGTGTTTGTACGAAATATATGCAATGTTTTGTCAAAGAAGGATAATTTATAAGAGGGATTAAAAGATAATACTCTTTTAAGAGTTTTCTTATCTCTGAAACGATAACAAGCGTAAAATAGTGTAAAAGTTGATGTTCCTCGTTTCTCGCAACCTAATTTAAGTAATTTCGGGAGAAGTAAATTTGCTAGAAATAGAAGCTTAATATTCCTCTGCGTTTAATTGAAAATATTTCCCGTTTTGTTCATAACTCCATGTTATAAACATCGTATATTGTTCGTTCCCTAGCTATTAGTAAAATTGTATTTAAAATTAAAACATCCGTTGGTTTATGAATCCTCAACACAAATGCTTGCCAATTAGTACGTTCAACCGAATGAATGAATCATGTACGTAACGTTCGATGCGTGAGAACGAGTTAAAACTCTACTTAGCTTTTCTAAAAACCGATTAACGTCAGTCAGAAAGTTTCTGTTCAATTCTATCATGATCGACGACTTTTTCTTTTTAACGACAAACACTTGTTGCAAAAGCAACTTGTTGAGGAAACGATAAAGTCTCGAACGATTTTAAAGGAAAACGTTTAAAACAAATTGAAGAAAGTTAACTGACAAATCACGATAACAGACACCGTCTTTGTGCCATTAAACTAGTATTATTAGTGAAATTTTACAATTTGTAAATTATCGATACCAGTTTTTCTATGATACAGTCAGAGAAGATATAATACGATGAGTGTTTTATTAAAAATACACATTTCTCCTGTTCAGTACGTGTTTGTTTTTTTTAGCAAAAAATTAATCAAAATGAAATTTAATTTCAACTTGCTATCGTGATATTTTTCATCGTACACGCAAAGATCTCAGCATTTTTAGTTAGGTTAGAACTGCCGCGTCGGAAGCTTAATGTCACGGATAGTACAGATATCGATTTTACGATTGACAGATATAACTACGATTATATTCGTATTCTTCTTTTACGTAATCGCACGAAAGAGCTGCAAGCGCATACAATCGATTTGTAGTAAATCAAACTATCGGCAGAGATTGAAAATGTCAAAGTGGAGAGTTCGTATCGATTAAGGACGCGTTGAAAGCATTGTAACCAGAGAAACCGAGCGGAATGTGGATAACACGATACCCTGTCATTTAATCGTATATTCATTAGACTTAGAATAAATTCTGCATAAGTGGTAATTTGACACGTTCGCACATTCGTCATTGGCCATGGCCTTTCAAACTAAGCTAACAAAGAGTTGCACGAATAAAAATTGCAACGTTACAAATTGGGAAAAAACATTTTCTTAAACCAGAAATCGGGATTTGCTTTGTTAGTTTTAAATGCTATACAAAATTTAAATAAACAACTCTTAAATGTGCAATAACAGTGTTTAAATGTAAATTATGTTCGTACGTTGAAGATATAATTTGTGATTTTTAAGGTCGAGCGATATCCTCGCTATTCGGTAAATTTCATGGTCGCTTAATACGAACAATAATTCGCGAAGGTGACGATCAAGTGCATTTAGCTGTTCGTTTCGAATTCGACAAGATTTCTGAGTCATAGATAATAACTGGACATTGCACAATAAAACCTTATCGGTTTGATCTGGTTATAACTAAACTATGGAATTAAGGCACGTGACTGCAATTGATTATACATACTTCATGGATCGAGGTAGGATGAAGATGCCTGTTTCTAGCAGCGCTACGTTTCGTACGACCAAATTTCGTAGTAGGCGTGCAATGATATAACGTAGTAGATACTTTCAAGAATATGTAACTAGGTAGCAAAAAGGTTATTGCATTTCTGTAAAGAGAACGGGCCGATCTATAATTATTTCAATGGCAGACTGCCAAATTTAAACAAATAACTCTGAAAAATATGTTGGTGGAAACGTTTATGTCCTGGACGAACATCTATTTCATAACGATTATCAGTCGTTTCAGAGAAATCATTGTTATATTTTATCGCTATTAAGATAATATTATCGGATCGTCGTTGAAAATCGTACTCTCGGTTCCAATAATTTACACGTTTAGAAGGGTAATATTTATTCGTTGTAAAACGTAGAAACGAGCGTTCATGGGATAATATTAGAAGATGCTTGAGGATGAACAATTTTGCGTATCAAACTCTCTTTTCGATTGAATCGGAACTTCCTTCTGTACGCAACTCATTTGTATGATCAGCTTTGACCTATATCAGCTCTATCATATGGTAGCTTGGTCATTACGGTTTCCTCGGTATTAGCTGGGTGCAGCTACATGACATAGCGTTGACGTCATTTTCTGGAAGCACGTGTGTTTGTAAAGACTATTTGTTATAAAGCCAGGAACAATAAATATTTGCATACGTAAAATTACAATGTGTTCGCTAGCTTTGCGAAATACCTGTATACACAGTTTACGATTTGAATGTTAAACAATAAACACGGGATCATCTTCACAAATGTTGGACGATGTGTTAGAATTTGCAAAGATAGATTCGAGCAATTTTACATTTACGATTTAAAATTTACTTTATAGTGTATCTCTTTCATGGATTACTTATAGAAATCTTTTTTGAAAAAAAAAAATAGCACGTGATAGACAAAGATGAACGTATATAGAACGATAGAACGATGCTGAACGTATGAAAAACCATCGATTTTTCTTTTTTTTACATAACATAATTCATAGTTAAGATATACGTTATACGATAAGGTATATAACCAATAATTTAAATAACTATGAAAAAATCGGTAAGTTATCTTTCTACTGTTTTGTGGCCATTAATTGTTATATTATCTTAAAATATTTTACTAATTTGCAAGAACTTGACATTTAAGTAAATTTCGTAAATTTTTCAGAACTGAACTACATCCCACGTACAAAACGATTGTTTACATGCCTTACGTAAGTTAGTCGATTCAAAGTATTATGTACAATACCAATATAACTTTATTGGTATGTAATGGCTATGGTCTATGAGTATACCGTAATTTCCAGAGATTAATCTGATGACTAATCGCTTGTAATCGAAGCAAGAGCATTTTTCTGCATGATCGGTTTATGACTTTTCCTCATTCACTGTTAGAGAAACATTTAAAATATGAAATACGAAACTTTTAATACTTAAAAGTTAACGCATGTAATAACAAAGATGAACAGAGGTACTTGACGTCAGAGGTACATAAAATAATTGTTAAATGGCGAGGAAACTTATAGATAAACATTACTATCTTTTTTATTTAAAAAATAACGTTGACAAATAAAAGAGTAGAAACTAAGAATTTAACTTTTATTGTTTCTAATTAGATTACGTTAATATATAATTTCATTTTTCTTCGAACGATTAATATTTGTCTATGAACGAGTAACGCTAAAACGCAAATATTTAATATTCAAATAAGAAACGAGGACCTAGACAGCTGTTAATTCGTATTTATAGATTACCTTCCAAGTTTATACTAAACATCTATTTAAACTCCTCTTTATCTCTATTGACCTTGTATTACTTGACGATGACATTTTTTTTATGGAAGAATAGCATTAATCTAACGAAATAAAATACAAATTTAAGATAACGTTGTAAATATAAAAAGAAAATATTGTTAAGAATTTCAGTACCATAGTAAAAGTGAGGATATAATAATAGTTTTATATTTTAACTTCTCCCTAACGTTAAATAACGTTAAATATTTTAAATATACAATTTTATTGCATATATTTCATTTAATATACAACATGAAGTCTCAAATCGTATATCATGTTTGCAAAACTGGTAGTCACCAAATATACACAATCAGGAATGTATTAAACTCATGTAAACATGTATACATATGTGTAAGTTCTAGATGTCATAATAGTAGTATTGGTTATTGTCTTATAGGACGAAAATAGAAAGAAGGAAAACAATCCAAGCAGATCTTTTCTGTATACATTTACTATAAATGAATAATAATAAATTCGTGTCGTTTTTAAAACAATTCACTAAAATATAGCGAAGATCAATAAATATGGGTGGAACAAGAGAGGTCAGACGAAATGCAAGGACATTCAACTCGAAATTTGTCGACGCTGGTTTCCACGAAGACATGATATTACACATTTCCAAGGACACCTCAAACAACGTCTAATATCGTTTGGTTATAAAAATAGATTAATGCTCTGTATATGTATGTTCGTTTGAGAAAAGATGAATACAACGAGCGAAATACGAATTCCAGATATACATATGTATCTGGCAGCGTAGCTTGCTGCACGTGTTACGATCGATGGAAAACTTCGTTAAAACGATAGGTGCGCCAAAGGGAATCGAGCGAATGAACTATTCCGTACAAATAAACGATCACTTATTCATAAATAAGATTTAAAGAATGACGATAAGGCACGAGCAGAAAATTTCACCAGAAACGAACCCTTATTTTCTCAAATTTTTCGACAAGTATCAATCAGCACGTCCACGAGTCGATGTTCCGAGAGGAAGGAAAGACCAAACAGGATGCGATGATAGAGGGGATAAAATTACCGGCCCTTGCACACGTTGTACGATACCGGCGGAAATTGGATGCTGCGGGATGAAGTATAGAGGAAACAAAGAGCGTGCGAAATGGGAAAATTTGGGAGTTCATCCGGATGTGAGCACGATACGATTTCGTTTGGCACTGTCCCACAGAACACACGGTAACCCCGTATCGATCGACGGATTCCCAGCGCGTTCCTATTTTCAGCACTGCATTGCGGCAGAAGCTAGGTTACGGCGGCCCTTCTCGCGTATTTCGCTAGTCTTTTCCGCCTCTCTCGGCGATCTGAATCGGCGCGCACGTGCGTGTCTTACGGTATACCGGTGTAGTAAGGTCGGGCTACGCGTTTAATCGAGATCCGTCGCTTCGTGTACGCGGTTTGTTGTAAAAATTTTTGATACTCACAATATAGACCTCTGCAGGACGAACATTTCGCTCCTCGCGTGCTTACAGCTGATCGCCTCCCACCCGACAGGATCACCGCGCGACTGCGCGTTTTCGGCTAATCGTGCTCTTACTTGCTTGCTTACCAATGCTGACCCGCTTGCCCGCGCTCACCACCGCCGCCGCTCTGTCTACTCTCGCACAGCTTCTTCCCTCTCGACTTCAAGTTCGTCCATATAGCCGGCTACGCATACGCACGGCTGCTCCTTCACGCGATACACCGCACTGCACACGCGCGCGATTCACGGTATACAATCTGCTGTCTTTCTACACGTCGATCGCACACCTTTCTTCCTTGCCAACCTCTTCACGTTTCCGTGTGCTCCGCGGACGCTAACTGTACTCTACGAGCAACTTAGTGTAAGTGAATCGATGTAAGAGCACAGATATACCTCGCCTGTGGCGAGGGGCGATTAAACGTCACGAGAATACCCGAATTCTCCCGATCAGCGACTCTCATGTATTTGTTTCCTGATAGCATATCGCAAGAAGCGTCGCGACGCTCTGGCAATTGACCTAATTTCTTTCATATATTGAATTGATTAAGAATTTTCGGAGCGCATTTTCGAACGCGCAAGAAAGGAACTTTTGAGAACTGCAAGTGTTTTCTGTGTTTGTCACAGTTACGACTAAGTTGTAACGAGATTTTCTCTAGTTGATTTTTGAGAAAATTCGTCGAGCTGAGAATCAGGCATTTGTTTTGAGTATTTTTTCTAATAAGAGGATAGAAGAGAGTTTTGATTTTAGATGTTACTTATTATGGATAATTTTATATTTATTTGTCTGTTTCGTGATTCTCGTGAACGACGGATGATACCACCTGCGACACCACGAACTTTAAAATGCAGGTAACATCTGTGATACGTGGAATGAATATCAAACTACATACGCTCGCCGCGGTGTGCCGCTACGTGTTAGGTGAAAATGGTCTATTTCTGTATGAGGAATAACGAGGGTATCTTATCTATGATAACATCGCACGATAACAAATTTATCAAATAATTTAAAAATAAACATTGGTGTTTAAATTGTTTGTTCGATCAATTAAACATCGTAATAGTATCTATAAAACTTATTACTTACACTGATAATTTAATCGAAGAAATTCCGTTTTCACATTATTTATCAGAAGATCTATTTTATCGTCTTTAAGGTATTATTACACGAATATAATATTTATAAAAAAAAGGACATCTTTGGTTGTCCCTTCGCAAAAATGTTTTCGGAAATCGAAAACAAAGAACGTGACTCGTTTCTTTAAATAAACCAACGATACCCGGACACGGACATTAGCTGCATAAAAAAGTACGTTGAATCTAACGCATTTTATTCTGACGCAAACGGGACACGCTCTAAAATAAAAATAACATGTTAAGGAGATTTAATGGCGACAAACTTTTTTTTTTAGTGTAGCCCACCCGCACGCGTTTTATCCCAGTTACATCTACGTGCATCTGGCAAGTGACCAATGCCGTTAGAAAAACGGAAGGCTTTCAGCGCGTCCTTTGTAGGTTATTCTCACGTTTCGTACTTGAAAAAATAATTTTGTTAAAGAATAGTGACGTTTTACTGTTGTACGAGAGCTTGCACACCGTTTGTCCGCGTTCTAATTGCTACAGATAATTATCTCAAACAATTTCACTCGGACGTTTATACAACGCGAACAGAGTATTCTCATTTCATAGCACTTTAAGCTCAAGTGGCGAGATCTTTCCTTGGTTAACGATCTTGCAAAGTTATGGAGGAATTTAACCAGCGTCTTCAGGACCGTAGTGGCTTGTTTTCAGCGTAAAAAGAACACCGTAAAGCGAACAGGCAATGTGGGACGTGAAATTGATGAACAGGTTTTCGTGGTAAATCTACAAAGGAGTTCTCTACGTGGCGAACATCTGCGAAGTTCCTATGTATTCGATATTCTGATCGGTTAGCGTTTTCGATATAAACAGCTAACGTCACGGCTAGTACAAGTAAGGTCGTTTCGCGGCGAACTTTGGCGAATGCGATATACGTATCCGCGTTCTTCAAATACAAATACACGGTTGTGAATGCGGTTAATAAAGCGGATGACATAATGTTGAAGAATTTATTGCGCAAATTTATTGTGTAATGACATAAATCTTCTGCGTTGAAAGTAAAGATTCAGATCTCTTCACCTGTGACACTGTGCTATTTGCGTGTGATACCAAAGGCCAAGAATGAAAAATAAAATAAACTCGTGTAGGGACAAAGGATTAAAGTACGTATATATATTTTTGTAACATTTTATTAATTTCAGTCCAAATTTGTTCCTGCAAGAAAGACCGTTTCATTGTGAAAACTTCAAAGTGTTTTAAATTGTAATTTTGCGTAAATTCTTTTTATAGTTTTCACGAAAAAGTAGATTCCTAATATTATAGGTTATGTTATTACTTCCATATCTCTTTTTAATAAAGTTTTTTTCTGCGGAATATGTATGAATTATTTTGTTAATTAAAACTGAACAAAGATTACTTGGAATAGGAGAAAATGAAAGACTGGTCATTTGAAAGCAATTTAAAATAAGAGTTTTTATTTTATATTGACACTATATGTATCACTCCAAAGTAACT
The DNA here is from genome assembly GCF_000188095.3 of Bombus impatiens. Taxonomy (NCBI): domain Eukaryota; kingdom Metazoa; phylum Arthropoda; class Insecta; order Hymenoptera; family Apidae; genus Bombus; species Bombus impatiens. The sequence goes on along the minus strand of NT_176554.1, from coordinate 2,109,059 downwards.
TTTTATTCTAATTAATTGTTTAAACAAATGGCGATAAAAATTAAGTTTTAATTACGTTTGACACAACTGTTCCGTGTCTTTATGAAATTTCTGATATCTGAAATGAAAACAGAGCAGCATATCCTTAAGATTGATAGTTTCGACAAGTAAAGAATAAAGTAAACAGGTAAAGATATGCACTAGTTGAACGTACAGAAAAATGCAAAGAAATTCTTAATAATGTCAGTTCCATTTAGGAATATATTTGTAGAAACCAGATTTTTAAAAATAAATACAGCTAGTTACGTATATAGCTATATTTCATGTATTTTTATTTTCAGTATATATTTGACTTGCTTTTAACGCCATAAATATAAAATATTATTTAACATCGTCGTAATAATTCATTTTAGGACGAAACCAGAAGACATTCGATTTTACTTAGGACGTTACTGTTATATACATCTACTCGAACGTTTCCCAAACAGAACTGAAATTAACAAATTCGTCTCGTTGTGACGCAAAGAAAAATTATTAGACGTCTCGTACAGAGTCATATGTTAAGGTTTATTAGGACAGTAACGATGATTGCATTACAGTTTAGTAACTTATGCGTGAGATGTTCCGGCAAGAGCCTCAAAACAGAATAAGAAAATACATCCGCCACTAGCGGATACCATAGTCGATGCTCCGATCAATGATCGCGCTTTGTCCGGAGCATGACTACGATGCTTTTGAACAGTTTTAACCGCAGGACAAAGTTTTGGAGCGCCCCAGGCGCAACTTTGATAACTTACAGGTCCCAGTAATATGCGGTGTGTAAGGATAAAAGTTTATTTTTTTATTTCTCTTTTGTTTCTTTGGACTCAGGAACTTGCTGCTAGGCCGCCCCTGAACTTCCTGCCTAATTACGGAGCGCTCGTTGAGTCGTAAATCGCAAGAGATTGAAATTTTAATAACTATTCAACTAGTTAAGTCGTTCTTGTACACATAGATCCTCCTTTAACTGCATACAAGTGCACTAATCTTCGCAAACTCAACTAGGCATTTTCTTTTTTTCTTTTTCTTTTTATTGTGGCAAATTAACTTTATAGAACGACGCAAAAGTATAATCTCGCCTACGTTTAGAAGCGCGTACGTATATCAAATTCTCTGCGTTTAATACGTAGCTCCTAATAGAATCGATAAGTGTCGTTTTAATTAAGGCTTTAGCTGCAACGCGAAACGAACGAATTCGCCTGTTTATCGCTGTCTAAATCAATGTAGACGTGAGATTGAGTGCATGAAACGGAACAGCAAAATTAGTAGACCTCAGGTTCGAACCACCAATGCTACGACATATATCGTTCTCGTTTAATTCCGCCACGTACCGAGCTTTATCGGTACGGAATGAAACAGCTTGACAATATACTGTTGTTGACAGCAACTCGAACGGATTAAATATAACAATATTTACAACGTGGTAGTTACATAGAAGCATTTCATAGTGCCAATTCGGGTGTACAACTTCCTAATAGTGTTTCTGCCGTATTCATCTCTTCATAGACAACATATAAATAACAATAAACGTAAGTGATAACTGCTCATATACATTGTACAGTCCATTTTTTACTTTCTCATGCGCACAGAGACGTTCAAATCGTAATCCACAGTCATACTCCTCTCTTTTACCTCTTTCTTTCTTTATAAATCAACTAGAAACTCGGGAGAAGTAGTCAACGCATTATAAACCTATTAAAAAATATCCACAGTAGTCTAACATACACAATGACAGTATTGCTACCTATCCTTATGTATCATTGGATACATCGATGCAATGTCGAACTCGCCAGAGTTTAACGATTTTATCTTCCTTCGATGTATCCTTGGCGCTTTAACATTTTTGAACATCAACGATGATCTTTGTATTCTCCTTGTTCGCTCGTTATAGTTTATTTGCTTTTGTTGTTCGTTACACGATATTATATTTGATCGACGTATCTTCGAGATTGACGGTCACAATGATTGTATAAAACCACATTACACTTCTGTTGCTGGCTATGCTTAAACGCGAGAAGCTCGAGGAAGCGAGCTTGATTTTCGGTTTACAGTTTGGCCGGTTTATAGTTTGAAATAATTTTCCAGGAAAGTGGCGGACCTTTGTGCGAAGTACCGCGAAACTATCGTTAACTTGGACGATAATGACTTTCTGCCTCGGCATGGCGATGTGCCGATGCATTTCTCCATTGTCTCTCCTTCATCCCTCTTTCTCGCATTGGTCGTTGAACATTTGTCTTTATTGATTATACCTGAAGTGGATGAAGTTTGAGCATGAAAGTTTTATGTATCGTGTTTTATCTTAACAGCCTCCGAGCTGCAACTTCTTACTCTGTTGTCTTTTCATTAAACCGCGACTGTTTGCACATTTCCTGAACTATTCGCTCTTGCTTCGGTTCGAAACAGAATCTAACTATTGTTTAAGTGTCGTTCATTGTTGTTTTGAACGTAGCTTATCAGCGACAGAATTGAGAATCAATAGGTCAAGCGACGAAAAACTCGATTACTTTGTTTGTTAAAAATATCCCAATTATTCATGCAAATATATCACAAAATATATTAAAAATTGTGTATCACTTGCTGTTAGATTACACAGATTGTTATTCATATATTCATATAACTAGAGCGTAATAAAATGATTCTTCCTTAAGAACGAAATATTCCTTCTCAGCAACTCAGCTTTTGGTTTCAATAATTTGCCAAGATGAGCCTAATTTACATATATACTTCATAACAGATAGAATCACCTTCCTATAGTATTCGAACCGTGTTCAGAAAATTATTTCAAACTTTTTCAGCAATAACCAGCGTAGTCGTAATTGTCCCGATCGATTATTAAAGTTAGGTATTGCTCTTCCCTCTACTGTCTGACTATACTTCTCGATTTGATAGTCATCCGTACGATTACACATTTCAATACTCGAACACGTGCATACATTATTAAAACCGGCTAATTTCGCTCGCCAGCGAAATTCGTATCGCGCCGGTACTTTCTCCGCTTGTTTAAATTGATTCTTTGAAGATATCGAAGCTCCGATAGCAAATCGTAAATCCGTTTGTTCTTCGCTTAATTTGAGCGGCGGTTCGTAACCGTTCGATCAACTATTGTTCACGTTACGAACCCCTCTATGATTTATTCGCGTTATATTCAGACTTGTATTCGTTTTTCTAATGAACTAAGAAGGAATGGAAACATCACAGTCATATAGAGGATGTAATAATAAATACATTCGTAGTGTACTTAGGAAGGCGAATATTTCGTGTTTCTCTGTTCACTATACGTATGACTTTCAAATAAATTCTTCGGGTAGATAGTTCATAGCGATTTAATAAATTCGTTTCCGTACGAGGAGAAAAACATTAACAATTCAGCACTTTGGATACGTCATTCTACAACAAATTATAGACTCGTGTCGTTACTTATACAACTCTCGTAATATCCTCTCTTCGTACGCGTTCGTTAAGTATCTATACTAACAGGGAACGTTCTCGAGTTTGTAAAGATAAAACGTTATGAAGTTTTTAGCAAGTGCACGCGGCGTGTTGTTAAGCGATACACGAGCCTCTTACTTTATAAATTTGTTAAGAGATGCAAAGTAACTGATCGTTGCGAGAGATCCAGCGAGTCTCTCAAGAATTATATTTCATCGTTTAAATCTATATTCGAAATAATGCGATAAATTTGATTTTTTAATAAAAAATCACGTTGCTCGTGAAGCTCGATTGGCCGGGAAACTCGTTACTCGCATTTCCAACTAATCAAGCGCGATAATATTTTTATTTGCGAATCTCTCATATTTCCATCCATCGTATCGATTTGTTAAAAATAAATCGTATTTAGACTTTTCTAAGGACTGGAATCCGTCTAACTGAAATTCGATATCGAATACTCTTTGTCAACTTTTAATTCCACGGTAATCGAAATTTAGAAAATTGAGAGATCGTTCGGTTAAGAACACGCGAACAAAAACAAAGAAAAAACTCAATTTTCCGATCAGTCCAAGCTCGGAAATTTACTCGAGGATTAAGACGAAAACCGCGGTATCTCTGATCAACGCACCATTGTACACTCTTCTAAAACTTCATAGTTATTTCGCATGGCGAATCTTCCTTCGGTAGGTTCGGATCTCCTCTTATTGCCGATACTCTTTTCCGTGATAGTTACACGTAGTAAAACGATGGAGAATGAACGGTGGCGAATTAGTGCGGCGACGTAGATTTAATAAACGAGTGGTTAATGTCCTGTATGTATGTATCTTGAGGGAGATCGACTTTGGTATCCCTTTGGCAATTTCACTGATGCAAACGGTGTACCCACTTTCCTTCGTACGACGAATAATGGAGGATTTTGGATGGCTCCTGTCTTCGAAGTTATAGTTCGTTGTAAATTGAGCCAAAGACCCGTCCAACTTACTGATCGTGATTAAAGCGAAACTCGGCCAAAGAGAAGCAGGCTCGCGAACAGCATCACCAGCGCCATTCCACCTTTAACAAAAAATAAAGTAGCGAGACTTGTGATTACCTTGACGCGATCAAGATAACGACGTTCTAAAAATCTTTTTACGTTCTAGCAACGGGGTGGCTGACGACCGAGCCAGCACTCGACGTAAGAAAGAACGGACGTAGAACGCGATAACAGGCATTTACGATAACACAAATAACTAGTGCTGTGTGGCATCCGCTTGCCCTAAGTCTTCCCGTAAATACTCGTTTACTGCAACGACCACCATGGAAACGGGGAAATATTGTCTGTATAATTATCCAGGCGAATCTACGTACAAATAATGTCCATGAAATGATTTATGCGAGGATAATGGCCCCTGGCCGATATTTAACTCCGATCATTTACGTTTATAGCAACTATTGTACCTTCTCGCTTTTATTTCTCTTCGCCACGATGTTACCGTTTATCTTGCAGTTGTTGCTCGTCGGCGTGAGAAAGAATTTTATAAAATAGGAAGTTTGCAATTTGATCGATCGGTTTATCGTGTATGCAGGATATTCGAGTAGTTATTATCCGATGTTTATCTTGTGAACGATAGCTTTGCGAAAGAAACGGAAGAGAACAGAATTTCGCTGTTGTCTTTGACAAGGAACGTAACGAAGAAAACGTTGATCGTAATAGGAAATTGCCAATACGAAACATCGACGTTTGCTATCGCGTTGGTTTCCAAAGACGTTGAAACTTCCTCTTTTTCATATTTTCACATTTCACGAGAAACGTTACCGTAACTACGCGAACACCCTGTGTATACAATTTATTCTGGAAATAATTTAATCATTACGTCGCTTTGCATCGTTCATGCGATATAACTCGATCGCGGATGCGATTGATTTATTTAACCCCACGTTGCCAGCACACAGTTAAATAATTAACGAAAATCAGGTGAAAACTTGAACAAGCGACGCGACATTCACGATAACGTTAGAAACATTAATTCAAACGTGACTGACGGTTGCTGCCACATAATAAAACGATTAAACCTAACGATATTTAAATATCGCTGTGTAATTTCAACGCGGAGCAGTTGCACATTCGACGGTAAAAGAATGTCCTGATCAGAAACTAAATTTTCATAACAAATTCAATTTCTTTTTATCCGTCTCGATGAGAACTCCAACGAACAAATTCTACTTAAAACTTGATTAATTGTTTTGCGCCTTTCACAGGCGCGGTATAAAAAGGAAAAGCATCCTTAATCGTTCGTTTAAACGAATTATTATTGCTCGTTATTACTGTATCGTTACCATTATGTTCGTAAGTAACAGCTCTTTCCTATACTCTCGTTTCTACCGTATAATCATCGATACAAGTTTACACGCGCTGAAAGCGCGTTTACGTTCCCGTAACAACGTATAATGCGATACACCTTTACAATAGGCGAAAGGATGGAACGTTTCTCGCGTTGATTTGCATCGCAAACGAGTTGCGCGGATTTTCGTTCCGTTGTAATACAGATATTGGGAAAAATCCTGTATCGGGGCACGCTCGAAGGGGGCACTTGCAGAGTAATTGCATTCGAAAGCACGGTCGATAGCGGAAGAGAGAGAGAAAAAAAAAGAAAAAAGTAAATCAAGAGGGAGGGAAAGAAATGCCGACTCGAAGCGAGCAATACAGTGGCTCGCAAAAGTATTCGGACGTTCGAAACTCTTCTTCGTATGGATTATAAAAAATATTTTCTCTCATTAGCGTCGTAACGAGGCTCGACCATCGTCGTTACATCGATGAAATTTCAAACCAACGAAGATGTGCGTACGGATGTTACAAGATATTCGTTGAAAGTATACGTTTCGCGAAGATTACCAAAGTATTTGAACGGACAGTTGTTCGCTAGATTATCTTCAGCGCTGGTTCTACGTTTAAGACTTTTGTATTAAGATCATGCTCTTATTCGCGCTGTATGCTAATTTTCCACTAAGCGTACGTTTTCGATAAACGTCGTGTAACTCTTTTATATACAGTCTCAAGATGCTTCCAAATTTTACTGTTGCGATCGTCGATAGTCGCGTCTCGTCGCAGTACCAGTAAAGTTTGAAGAAGCTTCGTAGAATGCCTGTAATATCTAAACAAATGACATATTAGGTCGAAAAGTTTCTTTTGTTTCGTAAGGAAATAACGGATTTTTTGTATTGTTTTGTATTATTTTATCGAATTACCTATGATCCATTTTGTTCTATCGAACTTAAAGATCACAACGTTCGACAGCATAGGTTTCGTGTTTGTATGAAGATGCGCTGTTGTAAAAGACGCGTCTGTAAAAGAAAGACACTTTCTGGACAACCTGATACATTCACAAAAGTTTCCCGTAGTAAATGCTGGAATACTTTCGCGAGTCACTGTACCTTCGCTTTGTAACGAAGAGAACGTTACGCAATCTTGTGCTGTCGTGTCGCGGTAAATATCGAAGATCAATGATATAATTAGGGATATCGAATCCTTTAAATGCATTCTGTCGTCTTAAAGAACGAATCGCCGAAGAGAACGCGACGCTATAGACTATGGAATATATAAATACGATGTGCTCGTGTCCTATTTACAGTATGTTGCAAAACAATGGCGTCCAATTCAATTGTATCGGTGACTCTCGAAGCGCGACGCGCGTAATAATTGCCTCTGTTTAGTTTCACCGAATTCTCTCTTTTTTTTCCCCCCCTATATTTTCCTTTTTTCCCGTCTGTCTTTCCCCTAACTTCTCTGTCAGTTCCATTACCAGCCGGAGTCTGTGCGAGGATATCGGGTCGAACGCATTAATTACTTTCATGATCGACTAAATTGCACGGACTGATGCCGGCGAATTGTATTGTTTTGCTACCGTACTCACGCCATTGCCGCTGCACTCGCTACATCCATGCAATTTTCCTTTTAATTTAGCTTGCAATTTCTTTCGCGACCATTTTTCCCCCGATTCTTATTCGACTGAAAAATGTTACTCTCTATCGACAGACAAATAACACAGTTCAGCATTGATTGCTTTCACTTTTTCTCGCAAAACCGCTGGAAATAGTTGAAAATGAATTTAACGTTTGAGCTGTTAAGCGCTTTATGTACGTGCCGTTTTAGATAAATGAGAAGAATGTTGTTGAAAGAGAAGAAACTTGGAAGAAAATTAATTTATTTCCGAAATCGTTTAAATCGTTTATTCGACTGTCCTCTACGGCGAGGAGCGCGTGTCCACGAAGCTTGTTTACTAATAATTTTACTAACTCAGGCTTTAATGGCTTATACATGCGCCCTATACGACGTATTACAGAAACAAATCGATCAATATATCGTTTCTTACTATATTTATAGGGATACTGAATCTTGATCTAATATCTGGTAGAGATAATCTTCCATATGCATTCGATTATTTTGTGTTCTATCTGTGTAGTAACTCGTATTATTTTACTCTTCAGCAATACGAACGTCGTACAATTTTCTGCTGTCTATTAAGAATTTTAGAGCAGAATTTCTGTGAAGAAGGCGAATTTACGCAACGATTACGTAGCATAGAGTAAATGGTAAAAAGTGGAAGCAGGACCAGGAATAGGAAAAATTATGCTATCACAATTTTCATTACACGATATTGAAAATTAAGCAATATTTCGATATTAATAGAAGCTGTTCACTTTAAATTAATACGATGCTGTACATGAGAATCCAGTGCGTCAATACAGTGCGCGTTTCGTATTTAATTGTATATCATTATATAAATCAAATTCGTTCATTTAATACACAGACACGCTGTACATTTAGAACCCTTTGATCAGATACGCCATTACTGGCCATCAGTTTGCTATTAATTCCACGTTTCCTGCCATTGCCGTTTGAAAATTCTTCTGTCCCAGTTGTTTGTTAAGGTTTACTTGTTGATCTTCCAAATATCTCTTTATACTTTTTTTTTCTCTTTTTTAATGACATCCTATCGCGAATCGTTCTTACGCAAATTTAATTAGTTTTAACGGGCGAATGGCAAGCCAATTTCGCAGATTATACCGTAATCCTGTTAGAGTAATATCGATTCCATTTAACTTTCACGGGATTCAATTGTACAACCTATTTCGATTTCTTTCTGCGATTAATACGTTCGCCAATTTATTCATAACATTGCACATTATGGGACGCGAACGAGAACACGTGAATTATTACGCGCAGTAATGAATACTGTCTGTTAATCGCCACTGATTACGTCGGTAAATCCGAAAACGAATTTTACGCGTTCAATCGTTTAACAGGAAATTTTCATAACTGAGAAAGTTTGCAACGTAGAAAACCTAGTTAACACGCGTGGACGCTCGTACGTTCATAGGAGATTTACAGATACGAGAACGCACAGAATTCGCGTAAAACGCAAACGCTCGCAGATATAAAGACATTGTTACGTCGGGCGACATTGTACCTAGATCAGGCCACACATCGTGGGCAAGAAGGGAACCGGATGTCCGCTCATCCTTACTGCGTACACTCGATAGTTAGCCACCTACATGATAATCAAACAGCCAAAAAATTCTACCAAATGTCCAAATCGGACAAATTGTGAATGTAAACAACTGAATAAAAAAAAAAACTCAATAGTCTCAAGGGCCCATCGTAAATCTCAGGAATTTGCTAGCTAAGGTCCTTCAGACCGAACAAATATCGTTTTTCTAAATCGCTTTCTAAAGATTGTTGTCTACTACGGCTGACACGGGAAAGTTAGCTTTTACTCACTTATGACACTTCGCACTAGCAACTTTCTATTGTCACGTAAACTTAAGGGTTGCTTGATGAAATAAAATAGCCGAGTCGTAACACAACTATTAATTTTGTTTTAATTAATCTTTATTATGAACTCAGCAATTACGATGTAACACACACTGAATTAACGTAAATCACAATTCACTCCAACCACGTTATGTAACACTTAGTTACAACGATACGTTAAGTACGCGACTGTTATAAGGGTAGAGACCAGTAAGTATAAGTTGACTATTCTAAGGATACACAATAAGTAAGTCTTACTTACGACGATGAGTAAGTCACGACGATACTGTGTCTGAGGAAGGCTAGGGATGGGTGTGTCTGAGGACACGGGACTACCGGATTTGTCGATGACAATTTTGGTTAAGGAAGTGAGGGCAGTAGACACCGTCTCCCATTGGATAATAAGACGGTTGGTGCACCAGGAAGGGTTTTAGCCGCTCTCGCGAGAAAGTTGCTAACGGAACATACCAGATGCGAAGAAAACCAACTTTCTATGCTAACACGTGGTCGACGATAAACGTAAAAGGAATCTAAGACAAGAAATACTCGCTTGGTCCGAAGAACCTCAACTATGAAAACTCCAAGACCCCTGGTGGGTACTTAAGACTATCCTTGGTGCCATCCTGTCCGCGGTGTGTGGCGTGGCCTCTGATGTGAATCGACGTTACACTATCGAGGGCAACTAAGACCCTTCCTAGTCCACCAACCTTCTTTTATCCAATCAGAAGCAACGTCTACTGCCCTCACTTTCCTAACCAAAAGTGTCATCAACGAATCCGATGGTCCCGTGCGCTAGACAACACCCATCATTAACTTTCCTCCGAAACAGCATAGTCTCTGTATCTTACTTATTCTACGACGTTGGAATAGTCAACAAGTCAGTACCGGGTTCGCCTCCCTCATTGCTACGTCAACTATAACAAAAAAGTCTAAGAGCCTTGCTCGATTACCAACGAATATTGTGCCAGTGTATCGCATCTCTGTACGTCAAATCATTGTCTACGACGTATATCACAAGCAACGGTGTAACTTAAGTGTTAAAAATATAAGTTTATAACCTTGTTAATCGCAGTGTTATACCCGACTCAACCACCTCTATTATCTCAACGGAAATCAGGGGATCGATCTATTCGCGGCGTCGATTATTATAATCGTAACGGGAACTTACGACTCCCGTTGACGTGTTTCTTCGCGATTGCGTCTCCCGCGATTGACCGAAAATACAGATATCGATAAGGATAATTTTTGAATCGTGGAAAATAACTTTTTAGGATACTTCGAATATCGGAAGATGGTCTGTGGAATGTGAAAATTTCCAAGTGCTAACACAGGGTGGTTGGTAACTGGCGATACAAGCGAAAACGGGGTGATTCTACGCGAAAAAAGAAGTCGAAAATATAGAATAAACATTTTTCGTTCGAGGTTTTGTTTTCGAGAAAATCGACTTTGAATTTTCGCTCGGTACGCCTGCACTTTATCGC
>NT_176554.1:2054027-2098069 GCF_000188095.3 Bombus impatiens | reverse complement strand
TGAAAATTCTCAACGCGAGAATTGATTGTAATTTCAAAAAAAAAAAAAAAAAAAAAAAAAAAAAAAAAAAAAAAAAAATAATTTTTTTTTTTTTTTTTTTTTTTTTTTTTTTTCGATTTTATGATTCGACTGTTCGATATGAACGACAAACACCGATGCAAGTAAATACGTTCGAGTGAATTACTCTGAGCGAATGGAAGAAAGAGAAGAAACGTGGCCCTCGTAATTTCTATTATATCATCCCAAGGGTTTCCGTAAGATTGTTCGGCTTCCTTTATATCCGGGAAACTTGATTCTTGTCTTTAGTATTGGTCTGTGTTCCGTGTGCTTTACATCGCATTCGAGTTTAGAGGAAGGGCGACGAGTATATTCTCTGCTTTGACTTCGCTGCTCTTTCTATTTGGATTTTTTTATCAAGCGCAGACACATATAACGTGTGTGTAATATCACGAAAACGAAAGAAGAAAGGCCTTTTGTGTCATCCGTAAGGGAAACTTTGTAAAATAAAAATGCGCGTGCACAACGTGTTTCGAATGTAAACGTTGCCTCAGCTCGAAACTTTTGTTCCATTGATATTCGCCTGTTATCTGTGCAAAACGCTATCTTTACAGCGCTGTATTGCGAACAACTGTTGCCTATAAATTTTCTTCCCTACAATACTGATAATTATTGATATGCATATATGTATGAATATTTGTATCTTTGACGCGATTGTGTTTCGTGTACGTATCCTACATTTTTGTACGCGCATAAATCACTTTCGTAGTATGGAAATTGACTGGATACGAGGGAAATAGAGGCGGTTCAAAAATTCGAATGGTCGAATAGCGATCGAAATTTGTCGAAGTTAAAGGCGAAGCTATTGGGTTGGCAACTAAGTGATCGCGGGTTTTGTCATTACCATCTAATTACAAAATCCGCAATCACTTAGTTGCCAATCAACAATACACGAACGAGGTGTGCACACATGAGGAACGCGGAAAAAACGAGCGTAGGAGAAGAATTGCGACGAAAATAAGCCAAGAGTATTTGACTGATTCCACGTTATTGATATTCGTTATTAGAAAATTGAAATTTAATTAACTGTATTAATTTATAACGTTATTAATTTCTGATTTTGTAATATCTGGTTGTTCGATTCAATTTTACGCTACAACGATAAACATTATTATAATTTCCATAAAATTTACTTCGCTGTTTATTTATTTCTATAGCCTATAGTACATGTAAATTTTATTCGTATTTACGTTTGGAAAATAATACATTTTCTCTTCCATGATTCAACGATAAAACAGGCAAGGTTCCACAAGTATATTTTACCAACAAACTGTCGATTCTTCTGCATCTATGAGCAATTTAAAGATACGAAAATATAGAAAATATTCCAACTAATGTACTCGATAGCGAAACAATTCCATGCTCAAGTTCCATTTGTTCAACCGTGTTCAGAATTTACTAATATTAAAACTATCTGTAAGTTGTACGTTATTTTTCCTATCTAATACAAAATTCTAAAATTGTAAAAACTATTCGTGCAATTCCCAAATTACGAAAGCTGTACTTCCAGCTTGTCAATTCGTTGCTACGACGACGAATGTTCACGTACCCAATTGTATTTTTCTAACGTCAAGAAACATCTGAAGCTTGAGCAAAATATGAAAAAATTCTTCGTATCAACTTCGTATGAAATTCCTATTAAATTTCATATGAGATATTTGTTTAAAACGTTGCAGTACGTTTTTTCAAGGTAAAGCGAGGGCGAGGTGGAAATGGTATAAATTCGAGAATCGCAACAGGATTGAAGTTTTGGAACATGAGGATCCGGGCATCGGTATCCGCTTTCTATTCCACGTATCGCTCTTGATTCGTTCGATTTATGTACGATTAAAGCAAACGAATCCATCTTCCGAGTGATTTAATAATGGAAGAAAGTACACAAAAATTCGATTTCCTCTATCAATATCTGCAGGGCAACACTGGTCGCTCGTCTATCGCAAATCCTCTTATAAATCGTGTATAATCTTTTTTACACTAACGCATGCTCCCGCTGTTTCGGATGTAAACTGTCGATTATTCATGGGATTGCACGATAAACCGGTGAGTGTTTGAATCCGATGAGAGGTTGAACTTTTTTAAACCCATAACCAATGTAGCCTTTCGTTTCGCGAGCACGGAAAACTAGTATCAGAAAAACTATGGAACGAAGAAGCTTAAGCATTGGCAATTGCGCGAATAACAAAAAAATTTTAATATTATCATTTGTCTGTACGTAATCCTTGTCTCGCGGCTTAGGATGGCGGCTTCCGGTTTGTACATCCCCCTTTTCTATGTTATAAAAAAAAAAAAAAAAAAAATGTTAAATACCTAGTAAGGCAAAGACATTTTGATTTATTTGATTCTTTATTAAAATCAAGCGAGATAACGCTTCGGATTATTTTTATTGATTCGAAACGAGATAAAAGCTCGCTATTGTTTCTGATGGCTTGGAAAATACGTTGTTTAAAGAGCAATATGTATATAAAAGTGATACGAAAAGGGAGGAGACAATAAGCTCGTAATTCGCTAAAAAAGAGAACAGAGGAAAGTTCGTCGAACTTGCGCGTTTACCTGCTTTGCGTATACGCATGTGAAAATATTAAAACGCACAGTGCACGCGTCTCGTGACGCGCAATCGCGACCGTATGTATGTTTGCATTGGAAACTACGGCCTCGGTAGTCTTGCTAGCTCGGTATCGCGTTTCTAAAGTTAGCATTAACAGTACAGAATCGATTGCTTCATTAGAACGTGTGCGTCGATAACGCATCGTTAGGGAGTTTTGTAATACGTGACTGCGTTATGTTTAACCTAGTTTTTTTAATCGTGTCGCAGTAAATAAATTTCACCGATGTAATGTTAATCTTACTACGTTTTTTGTGTCATTTTCGAACGAGTATTTTTCTTATAGAAATCAGAGATTGTATAGTTGAAGATGTTAGGTTCATACAGGTTAGGAAAATTTCTTAAATTGGAGGAAAATGGCTATGAAGATTGTCTTAGAACATTAAATGTTCCTCTTTTGGTTGAAAGGAAAGCGAATAAGCCGATAGATACAAATTTCGGGTCGTATTTTTCTTATAGAAACAGAGATTATATAGTCGAAGATATTCGGTTCATACAGGTTAGGAAAATTTCTTAAATTGGAGGAAAATAGCTATGAAGATTGTCTTAGAACATTAAATATTCTTTCTCCGGTTGAAAGGAAAGCGAATAAGTCGATAGATACAAATTTCGGGTCGTATTTTTCTTATAGAAACAGAGATTATATAGTCGAAGATATTCGGTTCATACAGGTTAGGAAAATTTCTTAAATTGGAGGAAAATGGCTATGAAGATTGTCTTAGAACATTAAATGTTCCTCCTTTGGTTGAAAGGAAAGCGAATAAGCCGATAGATACAAATTTCGGGTCGTATTTTTCTTATAGACGTCAGAGATTGTATAGTTGAAGATATTAGGTTCATACAGGTTAGGAAAATTTCTTAAATTGGAGGAAAATGGCTATGAAGATTGTCTTAGAACATTAAATGTTCTTCTTCCGGTTGAAAGGAAAGCGAATAAGCCGATAGATACAAATTTCGGGTCGTATTTTTCTTATAGACGTCAGAGATTGTATAGTTGAAGATATTAGGTTCATACAGGTTAGGAAAATTTCTTAAATTGGAGGAAAATGGCTATGAAGATTGTCTTAGAACATTAAATGTTCTTCTTCCGGTTGAAAGGAAAGCGAATAAGCCGATAGATACAAATTTCGGGTCGTATTTTTCTTATAGACGTCAGAGATTGTATAGTTGAAGATATTAGGTTCATACAGGTTAGGAAAATTTCTTAAATTGGAGGAAAATGGCTATGAAGATTGTCTTAGAACATTAAATGTTCTTCTTCCGGTTGAAAGGAAAGCGAATAAGCCGATAGATACAAATTTCTTGTCGCATTTTTCTTATAGAAATCAGAGATTATATAGTTGAAGATATTAGGTTCAGATAGGTTAGGAAAATTTCTTCTATTCAAGGAAAATAGATAGCTATGAAGATTGTCTCAGAGCATCAATTGTTCTTCTTTAGCTGACAGATGTAAATTTTGAAGATCGTAGCAGCTTAAGCATAATGATACATGTAACAGGAAATAATATTTATCGTAAACAAACATTCTATTGAATAACAGAACGTTCGAATATACGGATAATGTATGTACTCATATTTATTTTCCAACGAGTACGTCCTCGGTTAGATAATATTATTTATCGTGAAATATAGATAACCGAACAATGTTACACTGATACTTATTTTGTATATTTCTTGTAGATAATATTTTTATATAGAATCTTTTGCATACAGAATTCTTATGTTATCTTAATATTTACTGTTTTCACGTCGTTTAATATTAAACGTGATTCGGTCGCATATACCGTATCTGTGATCATTCCGATATGAATTGATTTTAAAATATTTAACAGGGAGTCGGAAACACCGAACAGCAGATATTTGTATTAATTTTTAATTAGAAGTATTTGCCCCGTTTTATAGATAAACGTCGGAAGTGTATTATTTGAAATGATATTCGACTCGATCGAAGGTTTATAATTATTTTAATGCGTTTTTATAGATGTTACTCCGCGTGCACAAATTTCGTTACTTTTTACGTATAAACGTGCAGACATACGAATCGAGTTTCCATATCATCTCCGTTATCTCGTGCATACATATATTTGCAAAAATTGTAGAATACGTTTCTCGTTGTAAAAAAAATTTCTTGCGTTTCTTATACCGTAATTATATATTTTGTATGAAGCAGGGAAATACCATGCGCCTTCTCTCTTTCTCGTGTATGCTTTAAACAAGGCGTATTTAAATTTCCTTTTGTACAATCAGGATGACGGGATTACATTAATATTTTAGAAATTTTATTTTAATTTCTCTGTCGTCGTACGGAAATTAACCAGAATAGAGTAGAGAAAAAGAAGAAAGGGAAAAAACGTCCGAGCATTGTGTAGGGGACGTAAAAATTCGAGTACGAGAGAAAGGGGACGAAAGTTGCTCGTCGAGAAAAAAAGGAAGTTTAGTTTTACCTTTTAACGTTGACGCGTTACTCGGCGGCTTTGTTGTATAATTTCCTTCCTCGTCCATAAACACATAGCTAGCGTTAAATCCTGTTCCATCGTATCTGCCGTTGCTTTTAAAGGTTACGCGAAAGAACTTTCTGTCGCTCTCCACGTCGAATTCCTTTTGTTGACCGCAATGCCTCGAATACTTCCGGTCCCTAGACATGTAATTCGAAAATTCGACGAAGTCGCTCGCCGACACCGCCTCGCAGCTGTAACATTAACACCGTTTATCTCAGAGATACAAAAAATACCAGTCGTTTTTTACACTCTTGCGATAATTTAATTTTGTTTAAGCCTGCTGTCCGCCTCTACATGACCCGGAATGGACGTTGTATTTCGATAGAAAATTATTAAAATATACATACGTCTTTGGTTTTATCATTTCGTTGTTTTCGTACCTTTTGTGCATACCACGATTTTCACGAATAAAAGAGTCTCAAAAGCACGATATCTGACAAGATACAAACGCGAAAAAGAAGCGAGGAAGACAGTAGGTTTCAATGGAAAACAATGATCGTTAAACAGTATATCGAAGAGGTTTAAAAAAACAGAGAGGTTTAGAAAATAATAATTTTACATATTTTTTACTTTAATTTTAAAGCGCATTACGAATGTTTATGATTCGTTTTGTTATCGGTGACCGCCATCGATAACGATTATTGACGGTGAAAATATTTTTCAATTACCAGTAACCATTCTTGGTGTTGAAAATGTTTCTCAGTTGCCAGTAACCTGCGTTATTGGCGGTGAAAATGTCCTCCAGCTGCCAGTGGCCAGCAATATTGGCGGTGAAAATGTTTTTCAGATGCTAGTAACCGGCATTATTGAAAATGTTTTTCAGTTACCAGTAATCATTATCGATGGTAAAAAGTTGTTTCTTTGGAGAGTCGTAGATTTTCATTGACATTACTGATAATTATCGGTATCTAGAGAAAAGACGTCAAAGTCTGATGATTCTCGATTCGTAATTTTTTCCGACGAAGCTAGTTGCTAATAATTTCTTGAAAAATATTTTGACAGTGAAAAACTAATCGTGTCGTTAACGTCAAGGAAGTTATATTAGATTTCTTTCGTTTCATAAGGTGATAATAGATGAACAACAATTTCTGTTTTATATTATTTTATCGAATTAGGTATGATCTATTTCGTTATATTTCTATTATTATGTTCGTGCATAATTCAATAAACCAATACAAAAAAAAACATTGTGCGTCTATTATTTCCTTATAGAACGAAAGAAACTTTTTCGACAACCCAATACGTAAAAGTCAGCGAGGTGCGTCCATATTGAAGTTGCATATAATTAACAAACAAATGATCCAAAACGTTGAAACATTTTTGCTTGTAGGGAAAATTCCAGTACTTTGTGCTACCGTGAAAATTCCCTTCGAAACCGCTGACCTGCGATATTCTGTCCTCTTAAAACGTCCTCTATAGATCGGTATAATCTTATGAATTGGATAGTAATACAATGTAGCAGGGGATGTTATTGCGTTCGATATTCTACCGAAGAAACGACGAGGAGACAAGCGTATCGATGTCTGCGTATAAAACTACACACAATACGCGAGCACAATACGGAATCGAAGTTTACACAATTTTCAGAGTGTTTTATTACGGAAGTCTGGTTCTTTCGTTATGTGTATATACACTTTCGCAAGTTATCAATTTTTTCAACGCTATCGACCGGCTACGATATTTAATAACGTATACATCGAGTATAATTTAAACGCATTATTTGTTTCTAATTTCGCGTGCGATCATATCGATTGATAAATGTTAAACTCGTCTCCTTTCTACAATCGCGATAGAAAATTGTTTCCGAAATACCAGTGCTAATTATCAAATTTTCAATGGATATTTTATCGTGGTATGGTTTGTTAAAGACCGCTTGCAATAATTCATCGATACGTGTCTCATAAATTTAATAGCAGCGGGAGTTAACGTTGCAGTAGAAACGAGCAATTAGTAATTAAAATAAAATAAAAACTGCGATTGGCTGGAAGATGTTTCTCGCTCTAAAAATATTCCATTTCTCGTTCTTCGTTCACCTTATCGCAAATACAACGAAGAGTAAATACTTTTACAGTCACTGTGTATATCTGTTGGTCTCATAAAATGATAGCAAAGTTAGTTTCTCATTAAATTCTATACTTTAACAATATTCGTGTCGTTGTTAATGAAACATTAAATAAAAATGTAAAATGTAAAAAAAGAAATCGATCAAAGTGTCCGGATTCTTACGAACGACAAGTGCATCCTTGCAATGTGCAGCATGGAAAACGATCCACGGTGGTTACGAAAAGTATTTGCATCATTATCAAAAAAGCATCAAATTTTCGCAACGATATAAAGGTACATATCGCCAAACGATTCGAAATTTGTGCGATCTAATTAATTAATACACAGGGTGGTTGGTAACTGGCGGTACAAACAGAAAGGAGGTGATTCTACGCGAAAAAAGAAGTCGAAAATATAGAACAAAATTTTTTCGTTGGAGGCATTGTTTTCGAGAGAATCGACTTTGAATTTTCATTGGGTACGCGTGCACTTTATCACGTCTCGTTATAACGGATCTCACTGTAGATTTTTAAAAAAATTTTTTAAATTAAAAAAAAATTTCATTCTATATTTTCGACTTCTTTTTTCGCGTAGAATCACCCCCTTTCCGCTTGTACCACCAGTTACCAACCACCCTGTATAAATGCAATAGTAAATGCAGCGATGTACAAACACCTTTTGCGAGTCACTGTACAGCAAAAAGACCAATCACGCTAGAATGATCGAAACGTACGTTTATATTCCGACGAGGAAATTCATTTCTTCATCGGCACATACAATCTCACCGGATAAAGCACATATTTAGTAAGCTCATAAAAGTTTATGACATCAGCCATTTCAGCAAGGATGACCGGTCCGCTGTATAACCGGGGCGCGCTTCTATTACGTATAAAATACAATTGCGGATGTATTATTCAGCGGTGCCCTAAGTTTGTCGTTCGTCTGGTAAATTTATATTTTCGGTGAGGTCGTGTGTTACGCAATCACCGGTAAATTGATATACATGGAGGACTGAGAAGGTCGGCACGTCGCTGAAATATTCACCTTTCGCGGCGAATATCGAGAAGATTCGAATGATTTTTCTGGGCGCGCGACGCGTCGCGCGTGCTCATAAATTGCTTTGGCGGCTGCGTGGGCCGGCAATTCCATAAGTAATTCGATCTTGGCTCTTGCCGCGCATAATTTCGATATCTGTACGTGTGTAAGTGCGCGGTCTCGCCTTCATCCACGGTATTTACAGTGGGAATATCCTTCTGGATATTCTGTTTTCGGATATTCCGGGGTAGTCGGCCTTCGTGCTCCATAAATATTCGCTGGAGGGTTTCGCCGGAGTCGACGAATTCCCGATTACGTAACCCGTGATTAAAGCTCGGCGGAACAGAGGCGGTCAGAAATAACGCTTTATTTCTGCAACGGCGAAACGATTTGAGAGCCGACCACGGTGTGCCAAGTTCGAGTTTTTGTTTGCCACGACCGCGCGAAAATAACTTTAATGGTAACGTGCAGGTCGGTACCACCAACGTCACGTCACCACCGTCTGGTGGATTGCGGCCGCGGAAATATCAGAAATATTACGAAGCCACGGTCGAAAATATTACGACTCCGTATCCTGTAATTAAAGTCGGAAGGAAACGGTGATCACGAAGAACGTACGACATTGATAACGACGATTTACGCGACCGTTTCCTCCGTCGAAGAATGCATTCGCTGCCTGCAAATAATGTATCGCGCTCGTAAGAAATGTTGATACGTGAATGATGATGCTATTATCGTCGAAGCAGAGACGTATAGCATGCGAATCGCCCCTTCCACCGATGACATAAGTGGCAATTCCCGTGATAGATCATCATTCGGTTTTCACGTTTCCCAACATATATTTCCCAGTGTTTACTCGCATCCGGATTTACGGATAGGAATGTATCTTTTCTTCGCGAGACGGCAACGAAATGAACGCGCGCGGCCCAAGAATCGCGAGGTTCGCGTTGCACTTCGTCTAATTCGAGTCTCGTTCGAATCGCGATATTTACAGTGGATGCTTTTCGAACGAAAGAAGGGCAAGGGAAGAGAGAAGCAAAGAGCGGAAACGGAGTCGCTGTGCTCGTTATACGTGAATTTACATTATCGGTAACGACAGACGCAAGTGCCTTCTTCCAAGGATTTTGATATCGGTCGACCTCGAATTATTAAATTCAGGTCGTATTTCGCCGGGGAGAGCAGAATCGATGGAGTCACAGAGGCCTACTTCGTGCTTCCTCTCGCTGTTATTGTTCAAAAGTTGGGCAGAAATCGGCAAAACACGACTAATTAGCGGCTTTCAGTAATGAACGATGCGGTGTATTACAACGTGGTTATTGATGGCGATTTAATACGACCCAATTAGGTTATTACGTAAACTTCTTTTTTTCCCCGTATCGCAAGGCTACTGCTCTGTATCAGCCGTATTACGCTTTGCGATTAATATCGAAGGAACGATCGAGCATGTAAGGATTTGCCGCTCACAAGCATCAGGGCGTTTTCGTAGATTTTAGCAGTAACGTTACGTGAATTTTAAGCAAACATTAAAATGAACTAACTTTTTTATATTTTATCATTTACTATACGTACCATTACATGCACTCGCTATTTAAATACCACTGGTTGCGTTAAGGTTAGAAGTCCTTCTATCAATTTAGAGGATCCTTCTTGACGTAATTTGTAATTTAGGAATAAAAGAATCCGACGATGAAAAACGTGTTCCATAATTACAAATACCAATTTTATCATCGCACGTTGACGGCAAAGAAAGCGAAAATCTTATTTTGAAAAACAGCAATTGCGGCAATCGTTGAAACCATCCGATAAACCGTAGCCCTTAGCAATCTGTTCTAATATCAGATGATGGATTACATCGAGCTTTTCCGTCTCTCATCACCGATAGTCGTTAATCAGCTGTGCTTGCTAATTGGTCAGCACGATGCAAATACTGCACGTTCCGATGAGCTTTTGGCCTATCGGTTACCGAATTCTCTTTGCATGTGAAGTCTTCGTCCCCGATAAGCAGCTTGAAACTTTGTCTGACGTAGTTTGATTTAGTGGAACGTCGAACTACATCAGGAAACCCAATCGAACTAGCATCGATTTGCTTCCAGTAGCCTTCTAGTTGGCTAAGGATACTCACTTTGTCTCACCTAGTCTCGTTGAGTGACGAGAAGGAAACGGAGAAGGATCGATACATAGAATTCTAGTCACGCTCGAATAGCTAGTTTATCTGTCCTGTCTGATGTTCGTGTTCCTTCCCATTTACGCGATTCGAAGGATTCCCCTTATGTGACTTTTATTGCCGTTTCTGATTTCGCTAGTATATACATTATTGATTTCTGTGTTTAAATATTCATGGAATAAATATTAACAGAAAGTAGATGAGCATTGTAACGGTAAATTTCACGGGAATTCTCGTTGCTAGTAAAAATTAAAAGGCATGACCGGTTGATTTTATAGTAATTTTATAGAAAAATCTCAGCGAGGAAATCCCTTGATTTTCATAACTGACAGCATAAAATATTAATTTTAACGAACGAAACGTAATGCGTGCCGTTCCGTGTGCCGTTTCTTCGCGTTTCTTTTAATCTTACTTTTCACTTTTCTCCCCTTTCTACCGTGCGTT
This sequence comes from Bombus impatiens, assembly GCF_000188095.3. NCBI lineage: Eukaryota > Metazoa > Arthropoda > Insecta > Hymenoptera > Apidae > Bombus > Bombus impatiens. The sequence goes on along the minus strand of NT_176554.1, from coordinate 2,087,226 downwards.
TTAAGTTTCATTTTAAACACAAAATGTATTTTAAAGATTGAAGTAGTAAAAGTATCATTATCTAAATAAATCGTTACAAGCTATCTTCGTCGAAATTGTTATGGATACTAGCCGATTCTTTCCTTTGTACGCTGAATTAATTTGTATAGTATTGTATCGCGAATAGAATACCGGTACTTAAATCCGTCTCATCCGGATGGATAACTCTTTTCAAGTTATTTAAACGAAATACTACAGTAACGTGTACAGTCTTGAATAATTCTCTGCGACTCTGAATTCTTATTTAATTTATACAATCAGAAAATTACGTCGCAAAATGCAAATACGGCCACGTCAAAATGAAAATCAAAGGACGTCTTTAACGTTTACAAAATTAGAAACTACTATATTATTCGCTTTAGATGGCATTCGATCCCTACCAATTTTTCCTATATTTTTAAGTATCCTATTTCACGTATAATACAAATACATAAGTATCCAGACACTACAGTAACAACGGGAATATACCTGAACAGTACGAATCAACGAAAAATTAATAATTAGAAACAGCAATTGCAGGAATTAATAAACAATAAATAGAAAATATCCATCAAAAGGGGTAGTAATAATATCTAGCATTTACCAAATATATAAAATTACTACTTACGTGTCACTGTTCGCGTTAACGTCGCAAGTCTCCCTTCCAAAATCATTTTGAAACTCTTTTTAACGATATCAGGGCAAACAATTTGTAACCAGATATATAGCGAAATATCTTCCACCCACGTAACGCGTAACAATCATTCACGCATAACGATCACGTTGAAAGTTTTAAATTATAAATCCAACATTCTATAACTATCAGGGAACGCGTAGGTTAAAGCATTGTCTCGTCGAGTTTTTTTTACTTACGGCGACACGCCCTCCACGTCGAAGAAGTGGAAGTGAAGATGCACCCGCTCGTTTAGCTGGCCATTGAAGAAATAATGACATTCCGTGTCGCGTGGGTACAAGCCCGGGTAATTCGGCGAGGCGAACGTACCGTTCCGTGTCTCGTTGCTGTTGTAAACAAATGCACAGGGGTATTGCGCCTCCTGTCGGCCTGTCGTTACGCCGAAGTCTAAAACACACGTAAGAATACAAAATGTGGCGTTAACGTGGCTTAAATCTGCTCGCAGCCGAGAATAAACTTGGCGCGCTGATAGAAGTAGTCTCCAGTGCAGTCTGAGGCGCGACCAGTGGGCGCACGTTCCGCACGGTAAATATGACGTTTCTGAAGCTCGTTAATTAAATCGCACCTATTTCAAGTATTTAATTGCGGAAAGAAGAAAGGAAGGTAACTTTGAATCGGTCTTGGAATCACCTTTGTTCGACCTTTCTTCCTCCGTGGTTCGTTCGCGTAATGAGAAATCGCTCAAAGAGTGCTTTGAATAAGCGAAATAGCGATTCTTCGTCAGACGATGTTTCGACACGGCTAGAGAAAATGATCGAGCTGTCTTATTATGGATTTGAATATTTTCCGACTGATTAATGAAGTTGTCGAAATGGTAAATGATGTACGGTCGACTAAAAAAGTTTCCCCACTTTCCTTACAACAGAATAACAAACAATTTGAGATTTTTTCTTTTTTTCTTAATTGTTAGAAGAATTAGTTTATTGGATGAGGCGTACGAAAAACTGTCGACAAAATCGCAACTGATCGGAATCACGAAGGAAATGCTAAAGGTCACTTTTTTTAACTTCTTATTACATTTTTATCTGAGAATTTTATCTGAAAATTATCACGTTTCGAAGGGTGTACAGAGACTTTTTCCACCGACTGTATATTACCGCTAAAATATCATGGTAACGTATGTGGTTGTGCTTATTTTTCACAGTGTGCGATAATTATATGTACAATGAACAGTGTCGAGGTTATTTGATGTGTAAACAGAGAAGCTCGTGGATAAATTGTAAGGTAGAAAATATATTTAAATAGAAGTGTAATTATAAGTAAGAATGCAATTTGAGCTGGTCCACATCCACACGCTAGCTGTGTTACCCAATAACTGAAAAAAACCCCGAAGCCAACGTCGCCTGTCTACTGTTTATGGTCTGTCTTCGTCGCGGTCTTCTGTCTATACGCTGTCGATGGCTTCGGTGCTTGAGAAAACTAAAAAGATCGGATGTAGAATTTTCTTAGAAGCGATAACCACCTCGACGAATAGTACATTTAGGAATATACCACTATTATGTTAATATATTATTATTATTTTATTTATTCTTAGTCCACACCTTTCGACTTTCGGTTTACATCTCTTATAATGCCCTTACATTACATATATTCCTCTTACTCTAGCACTTCTATTATTATTTACTGCTTATACCTATCTATTGCTTGTTCTATCTCTATGTACTACTTATATCTAACGCTTATAATGAAGTGCTCATTCCTTCTTTCGCTTTTGCTTCCTTGCTGTGGTCCCTCCCTATCGTTCCTTCCCCTCTTCCGCTACTCTTCTCTTCTCTATTATCGCTTTCAGTTCTGCCAGTCCTTCTCCAGTCTCATTCAGTACTTCTACCATGTTCCTTGCTCCTCCTGTTATCTCACATTCCTCTACTACGTGTTTCAAGTCCTCCTCTCCTTTTTTGCATAGTCTGCATCCTCTTTCTCCCTCCTCTTTCCAGTGTTCCCTTGCCCTGGTTTCGTTACCACATCTAAATCTCGCTACCATACTTCTATCCTTCCATTTCATCTTTCCATCTGGATACTTTGGTAGCCTTTCGTTTGCTATGTTTCCGTTGTATTTAGATTGCCTTATCCTTTTCTCCCTCTCCTCTGTTTCTCTCTTCCCTCTTTCTTCTATGATTTGGTCAACTGTCATCCTTTCTTGTCTATCTCCTGCCTCCACTCGTGTCCTTCCTTCTCTCGCCTCCTCTAAGCTCATCTTTCTTTTTCTTGTTCTTTTCCCTTCTTGGCCCTTTCCCCAATTCCTTTCTCTCTCCTTTATACGCTCCTATTATGTTAGTACAATATGAGTAATTTATACGGTACAGTATAGTAATTCGCATCGTACGTAGATGTAATAGACGTTAAAGAAGATGTCAAAGCTAAGCGTCGTTGGAATATGCGCGGTAGATAAACTTTTTAAATGTTTAGTGTGATTAGTTGGTGGCAGATGTATGTTTTTGTGTGTTTGATGGCGAGAGCACTTTTATTGGTCAATAAACGTTGAAAGTAGAATACGGCGAGAGTTGGAAGTGGAAGGTTTTAAAGAGGATATTACGGACGAAATATCGCGGAAAATATCTGAAGTTTAAGTAATACAATTAGTCTGCTTGTAATTACTTTATCTCAAAAAAAAAAAAAAAAAAAAGAAACATATAGTACGGCTACGTGTAAGTTACAAATAATTACTCAATTAACAAAAAAAAAAAAAAAAAAAAAGAAGAAACATATAGTACGGCTACGTGTAAGTTACAAATAATTACTCAATTTGATCGATATAATTTAATTCGACTGTCCTGACATCGATCTTGTACAACTTTTTAATTGTTATTTACGAGATACGCATCTCATAAATAAAAAAACTAAAACGTTCAACATCGTTGTTTTTATAACGACAGGGAAATCGAATTATAATAAAACGTAAACGTTGCATTTATTGCTTTGGATCGATGTCAACTGTTATTTTCGTTATACGAAATATCAATAGACGATGAATGGCCCATTGATCGTAAAACTGTACGAAAATTTTCCTATCTTTGACAATGAGAACGAAATCTGCTCTGCTTTATTCAGAAAATAATTTTATCCGGTCTCGTATAATCAAATTGCAGGTCAGGCTAATTTCGTTTCATAGAAACTCTTATTAGCCGTTATTTACACATTATTTGATCACTTCGTGATGTTTGTGATTGCCTGTACGGCATTGTTATCCATCTGGTACGCTTAATAAATATTGACGTTCGCTAATGAACAGCCACGCGTCGAAATATAAAGCACCACTGTCATAATCGCTATATTGTAACGATGGGCATCAATAAACAGAGGCATAATTGCTTACGTATTATTAACTAGATGTCCGAAAACCAAACGGGAGGGCAACTGCTTCAATTTGTCAATGAATATACAACTCATGGGTGATTCTGTGTGTCTAAATACGAGAACGTGCAATCTAGCTCGATGTGCCAATACTTGAGCGCATAAACCACGTACCAGACATATTTAATATATCATGGTAAATATCGAGGGAAATTTTCGTTGTTAATCAATAAGATGGTTTTAATATCACGAGTTTCTGACAGGCTAATGGTATTAACTGTAAAACACCATCAGTAAAGAAAATCACGTTAATGCTGTCACGGGTGAAATCTCATGCTAAAACGTTCTTTTCTTTGCAAGTCAATAAAATTAAATAAATGCGATTATTTCTTTAAAACGTAATTACGAAATTGCTGTCGTGGATGCCTCGAGATCTTTTCACAGTAAACATCCGCTCGAAAGTTTGAGTTACCCTTTGCCCTTTGCAAACTTTTTCGTACGTTCCTCTAGGAAATAAGAATATTATAACTGCAACTTTTATCTTTAAATACGATCAATTACAATTGAAATATCATAAGGAAATATTATTGTGACTGAAATATTTATTTACCAAAGGAAATCATTTTTGTTTCTTTTGGAATCATAACATGTCGTTAATTTACAATTAAAGTTAAGGACATTCGTTGCTTTTAATATCTAATGAAACTTCGGGTCCTTCACGGTTTTTCCCTCTTTTTATACGCAATAAATTGCGTAAGAAAGTAATCGTTTTACGGGATTTCACGCCGCCAAAACCGTTTCATCCGTCGAAACGATAAAAGTTTCGCGACTGGCGTAGTTCAGCGACGCCACTGTTACCGAATCGCAACTTTTGAATCTCGGACGGGCGACCGAAAATTAAAGCTCCACGGCGAAATGGGTTAATTATAAGATTGGGAGGTCGTCAGGCCTCGTTTGAAATCGTTCGGAGTATGGCCGGCAAAGTTCTGCGGCTGAAACTTCCCTGTCGAGTTCGTAAAGTGTACTCCACCGTTATGTACGCCGACCAAGTTTCTTCGCGATTGTAAACATCGAGTAATAAGCTTTCGCGGACACCGCGTACTTTTGTGCTTAGTCGCATTTGTTATAACAGCCATGTGCTTCGTCTATTCGTTCAACGTGAGCATGTGAGTTTGAGAAGAGAACGACTGCGTGATAAAGCGGTGTAAACGCTTCCGGCGAACTGACCTCGTTCGAACGTAAATGTCACATGGGATTCAACTTTTCCCGTTGCAATGTTCATCGTTAAACTAGTGTAAAAGCGTGGACGAAAAGATATCGATCTTCGCCAACAGTGAATTGGAGATATTTTTTCAAGTTTTATCGATGGATGTAAATTCTAATACAGTTGAAACTTTTATTTGTCATCGTAATATTTTCCAATCAAATATCGGTCAACTATTGTCCTTCGATTGGATACATTACATGATATCGTATCGTTGCTTTATCGTCTTATGCGTGACCCACGTCTTGCGGCTTTGCGTGGCTTCCGGTTATGTCCCTCCATTCACATCTTCAAAAAGTAAACTTAATCCCTTAACCTACAAAGATGATGGCACCATCAGGAGGTACTAGGATTGGTAGACTGAAGAATTACACATAACGGGCAGCCATATCATACATCTATAGAGTCAGGCTGTGTTCCCGTACACGAAAAGCACTCGTTCCAACGGACCACGCCTGGAGGGAGCGACAGCGCTAGGGTCAATGACCCCCCTAACGCCAATTCAATAGTCAGGAGGTACTAGAATTGGCTCGAACAAGAGGACGCGAGAAGGGGGTGCAACAGAAGTTAATTCATAAGAGGTTCCTGGAGCACCCCTGTCACACGCGTAGGATGGTCATCGTGGAGTTTTAGTCGGTAGGAGTCCGACACTACTCTGTTGTTACGCGATTACTGCAGCAGCGGAGTGTCCATGAGGATTTCTCCACGTACAAAAAAAAAAGGATGATAGCACCAAACGTAAATATTACGAGTATAACCCGTAGTAGATGATCGTACCAAACGTAAATATTACGAATATAATCCGTAGTAGATGATCGCACCAAACGTAAATATTACGGGCATAGGTCGTAGTAGATGATCGCACCAAGCGTAAATATTAAGAGTAGAGGTCGTAGTAGATGATCGCACCAAACGTAAATATTACGGGTATAGGTCGTAGTAGATGATCGCACCAAACGTAGATATTACGAGTATAACCCGTAGTAGATGATTTGATCGTACCAAACGTAAATATTACGAGTAGAGGTCGTAGTAGATGATCGCACCAAACGTAAATATTACGGGCATAGGTCGTAGTAGATGATCGCACCAAGCGTAAATATTAAGAGTAGAGGTCGTAGTAGATGATCGCACCAAACGTAAATATTACGGGCATAGGTCGTAGTAGATGATCGTACCAAGCGTAAATATTAAGAGTAGAGGCCGTAGTAGATGATCGCACCAAACGTAAATATTACGGGCATAGGCCGTAGTAGATGATCGCACCAAGCGTAAATATTTTGGGCATTCTCGAACGTAAATCGTAGGTTAAGGGGTAAACACGGACCGAAACTTGAATTCAAGCTGGACTTAAACGTATTAAACACAAACATATCCTGGACCTATTCTTTTTGATAGATCATATTTTAATACATCGCACGTATCCACGGTATTATTGAAAACGTGATCCCATAGTTCTCGATTAATTAATCTCTAGCGATATCGTATTAAATATAAATTATATTTTCGAATACGTATTACTGTGTCCTTTGATATGTTTTGCTGTTTCAAAGCTTTCATTTTCCCGATAGCGTACCCTTTTTTTCTAAATAGCGTCACTGATAGCTGTTACGCAACAAAGATCGAAGTAAATACAAAAATCACGCTTGTACGGCTAATGTTTATATCGTAATTTTAATACACTACGAAAAGGTTATTCTGATCATCACACGTGTTTATTATGAGGCGACGGGCGTGATAAGTATCGAAAAAACACTCGAATTCGTTTAACAATAAATATTTATTAATTAACATAATAAGATATTATATATTATCTGTAGATCGGCGAAGTAGTTGAAGAGTTGTCAAAATTGAAATGAAATTTTTCATCGTACGATCAACTAAACCAACTAGCCAATGTTTATAATATATTTTGAAATATTTTACCTCGACCTATCTTTCTTTTTAACTGGGTACGAAAAAGATTCTAAAATAAATCCGATCCCTTTAAAATAATAATTTCTTTTAAAAATAATAACTACCAATCTTTATCATTTTCCTTTCGTTTTAACTCCTTCGTCCTACGCATCTATTTTTTTCCTTTTTTTTGGAGTAGAAGATAATTTTCCATCCTTTGAGGTTTATTCTGTTTTAGAGAAGAAACAAAAGACTAGTTTCGAAGCTCTATTTCCTAAACCTAATAGTCTTTCTCGGCATTAATTTTACAGAGGCGTTGTGTGTCGTTTACTCGTAGCTGTGTGCTTTGCGAGAAAGGAAAGAAAGTGACTGCATGATAAAGTGTTCGGAACGCTTCGGGCGAAGTGGCTTCGCTCGAAGTAAATGCTACGCCCAACTTTTATTCGTCTAGAGATACTTTCTTCCTGCATGTTAATTTAATTTTTAAGACGCTGGCAAAAGAAGAAGAAGAGTCACTAAGAAAGAAATCGTCGAAAAATGAAACGTCGACTATTTAAAACGTCTCTTTCGTTCCATCGCTTAGGATCGATTTTGTTCTCGTTGCTATTTACGCAAATTCATATCTATACGAAGCCAATAATTAAGGTAATGAAATATAAATAGAAATTCGTTTCACCTATCAAATATCGAGTAATTCTAATCAAGATATATTCTATGTATATTTACACGTCAGGTAATATAATATTCTGTAAACTTTTGCATGTTGAAATGGCCATTAGCAAAAACACAGGAATAAAGTACAAATAACGGTATTCAGATGGACACAGAGAGACAAATGTATACGTTTCTGATTAATTTCCTGTGCATAGTAGAAAAATGTTATAACAGATGTAGCATATAGTGTATTATTCAAACTAGCGAATAAATAGTTCTTGCACACGGAAAGCACAAGTTTCGTTTAATTACTGAAATTAGTGACCAGACTATTACTTAGATACGGTTGGCGATTAAATTAATGACCATTTGGAAATTCGGTTTGCAGTTAGCTTTAGTGGTTGGAAACTCCTACAACCGTAATCTGCCAGCTAAATAACCAGTCGTTATCAATTAAATGTCAGAAATAAAGAAAGCTTACTCAGTTCAGTAAATTACCCAAAGTAGTAAATTATAACTGTTTAATATCGCAAGAATTACAAAATGAAATTATATCTTGCCTATTGCGGCAAACTTTCTAACGAATAAATTAGTTTCCATTGTTTCGATTATTTACTTCGCACGTGGAAAATCAAACGGGCCGAAACAAACGAAATCGCAAAGCACGTAATTAAAATTGTGACGCGTACCTTTCTTCCTTTAAAGTTTCGCGAGTTTAAAGTTTCAAAATGTTTCGGAATATTTGAAAAGGTAATGCTGCATTTTAACATATGTCAATGTTTAATTCGCGTAATTATTATATTAATATTGGCATATTAATTACACCTGTGGGATGGTGTGACGTCAGGGAGGGGCGTGGCGCGAGGGGTGATTGTTTATTATCGTGGTCAGGATGTGTTGACGAGTGTTGCCAAGGTATGTTTGGAAAAAAGCGAGCGTGGAAAACATTGTAACGAGAGTTGAGAGAGGTTGAGAGAGTCAGAGTCGAATTTACGGTCGTCGTGTGAAGATCGTCGTGTCGTTGTGTCGTAGAAGCAGCGAGTAACGAATACGTGAAACGGGCTTCTATATTCGATTACGCGTGAGTGCAAACGATATTGCATTAATCATACTGCTATCTACAATCTAATAATATAACATTTCCTACATACCTATAAAAGCGAAAGCAATAAAGCAGAGGTTTAAATCAGACATTAAATCTATGTATATAATAAAATAGTAGAACAGCAGGAGGAGGGTCGTGTTCGTGAATCGAATAAAAAAGAATGAAAATAGTCATTCAGGAACGGTTCATAAGCTATGAAGTCGAAAAAATTAATTTTTGGATTTTTTCTTTGTTTGTTCGTCTGTTTGTGCTAGCATCGCGTAGAATCTACTGAACGGATTTTGATGGGGTTTTCTCTGCTGTATAGCTTAGTGTCCGGAAAAGAAAAGAGGGTATGTTCCATCTTCGTATCGGTTCCGTAGAAACTGAGTTCTGAAATCCAAGCTTTTTATATTTCTTTAGCACGGAGAACAAATTAATTGTTAGCATGAAAAATATGCAGGTGTTTCGTTTACAAAAATTCATTTGTGTATATTAGTGGCGCAGGCGAACAAAGTCCTAGCCAAAAAACAGTAATTAAATCAAATATTCCTCTGTTACATTTTCCAATTTTATGTGCCATTGTATGTCTAGATAGTATTTTATTTCTTTTTTAAAGCGTTTATTGCCAATATTTATAATACAGAGAATATAAAGAATTAATGTAGCCACGCCCAGGCAATATTTTATTTTAATTCGCTGGTATACGTACTCATTTTACAGCTTGCCGATCGAAAATTACCGTTCTGATAAATTATCTATATAAATTATCGATATAAATAGGTATCTGTAAGGGCGGAAAAGCTATAAAAATTTACCTCTGATATTTAAATATTTTATTTAGCGATGAATCGTTCACTTTTGACAGATTTTAATACAGCATGAAACGTACGCTTTTGTATTATTATATTCGCTGGAACTATTAATTCGTTTCACTTATTATATACGTTTTATAGCTCAACGGAAGTCGCATAACCATTTGTAGTTATTTCAAGCGTATAAGAAACTTCGTAAAATAACATTTCAGGTATAGAACTCGACGGCTCAAGTTTTTACGATATTCCTACGAAGGTTATTATTGCGGAACTCTCGCATTGGAATCTTAAAGTAACTACGAGAAGTACCCCTACACCATTGTATTTATTATAGTATTTAGATATTAATTAATCAGGTTTAATAAGAAGATGGCAAGAACTATGAACTCTCGAACGAGTTTGCTGCAGTTGTATTCGATGCTTTAGGTCGATGGTAAAATATCGTTAAAAGGATTTCAATCCATGGTCCTTTGTTCTCGAGAAATTAATCAGTTTTTCTTTATACGTTACTTTATAAATTCTTCTAATGCCAATATCGTGTTTCTTTTTAATAACAGATTTTTACCATCTATTCTGATAAATTGTCGATTATTTTTATTCAATATAGTACTGCTGCATATTCTTACAATTTTGCCGGTACAAATTGCAATAATAACATTTAAAACATAATCGTTGCTTCGAGAACATAATTTCTCGATTAATTTCTCGAAAACAAAGGACCATTCACTCAAATCATTTGGGGACTGTTTTATTGCCGATCTAAAGCATCGAATGCACATATTCGCATAATGCACACGAGCATCGAGTGTATATTAAATTGTATATCACGTAGTAGCATCGTTATACGATTAGAAAAATTTCAAAGTACGAAAATGAAGCGTGGAACCTGATGCAGAAACGCTTGATCAGAAAATAGGGCTATGTACGGATACTTTTTTACAGCGACTGAACATTTAAGACAGTTATATTTCGAGACTAATCAATTTTTAAAGAAAAAATAAAGAAAAATCTATTTTTTCTTTCGCCTTGGCGAATATAGTTGGATGAATTGCAAGATCCATAAGAGCGATATTATTAATAGACCGTTGAATCCTTCGTAGCTTTTTGCTTCGTTATTCTGTCTCGTTAAAGAAACTCTTTTTGATACGAGATTTATAAAAACGTTTTCCCCCTTAATACTTGCGTAACTGTGATATCCTTCGAAACACCTTCCATAGACGGTTCACTTCGTAGTTATTTATGATTCAGGGCAACACGCGGATTCTCCGCAATTAACACGCAAGTGTGCGAAACTGCTCGCAGACTTTTACGACTGCAGCAGAGGTTCTGAAGAAATTTCCTGAGCGTCGCGCAGCGTTGGGACTGTCGCGAGTATTTAACATCCGGCATTATGTCGACGTACAAGCCTATAGTCTGCTGAATACGCACACGGTTTTGCTGTTTCACGTACTTCCGTTCTTCCTGCCGTACTTATACGTGCTTTTGGAAACAACGAACTTTGTCTCTCGTTGCGTTCTGTGTCTTTTTCTCTATACACGCTGTACGAGTTTCGTCCCTTTCTCAACCATCGTTGTCAAGTAACGTCCTGATTCATGAACCGTGTTGCAGCTGCACTGTTCGTTTCAACGTTCCTCAAAAATTTCGTCTGAGACGGTACGAATAATTTAAAAGTCGACGATAATAGAAAGAAAAAACAAGGAGAATATACCGTGGCTCGCGAAAATATTCCAACGCTTCCCTTGGACTTTTTTCTACGAATATGAAATTTACGCGCATTCGTTTTACGATTTACCGTTTTAGCTCTTGTATCGTACGTTTCAGTATGATTCGTAAAACGCGGTACAATTATTTGCTAACGTTCGTACACAGCCTGCAGAAATTACCCAATGTCATGTCCGTACTTTTTATTTCGCGCGAACGTGTATATTAACGTAACGAACGGATGCAGTCGGTGATAATCACCTACCAAGTAAATCGACCACAAAGCACGCGCATCATCGCATCTGCCTTCGGTAAATTTCGTTGTCGCAAATCACTGGATAGATCGTAAATATTTACGCATAATATACTGCATATTCCGGCGCGGAATACACCGTGGAATAACTGCGGACAGTGCAGAAGCGGCTGATTATTCTTGATGTGGGTAACTGATAACGTCTAAAATCAATTGCATAATGGTTCCGCGCTCTGCGATGACCAGATTGCTAATCGATAGTTCTTCGTTTTTTCCACACTAATTCTTCGATATTTTTCTCAGGTCTGTCTTGGAGAAGCGAACTGAAACGTTCGACGAAACGTCGAAAGAAAGCGTAATGACACGGTTGAAACCGAAAGAATCGTAAACACGTCAGTTAACCGGTCGATTAACCGATCGCTAATGGAACATTTTTCGCTCGCTCGACGCTAATTTTTGAATCTTTTTCCATATCTATCTTGGGAAACTGGACGAATTGGATGAAACGAATAACGCAAAATAACGATATAGTGTAATGTAAACGATACAAAATCATTGGTAGGAAAAGCTCGCCGACTGTTTCGCTCTACGTGTTAATCACTGTGTTATGAAGTAATGTTTGTTCCGTTTCACGCTCGCCAGTATGTGATATTACTAATTAAAAGTTTATTTTCTCGACGCGTTTCCGCCTGCGCGAATAAACAGCTCAGCACGTGACGCTTTACGATTTCCTGGGACTTGAATTTTACCAGTTCGCTACTTTGAGTACTTAATCGACTTCGTTAATTTATAAAGACAGCCGAATTTCCACGTACATCTTTACACAGTTGCGAAGGTGTATAAGTTATATCGCGTTGCCTCACCGATAGCAAACGTCGGAGTTCGCCTGTTACCCTCTATTTCATGCAACTTTAATATTTCGCGCCCTGAACACAGGCCCCTTGATTAAAAGACTGAAACCTTGTGCCGATTTATCGGGAGAAACTTCGTTTCATACGTCGAACAGAAAGTAAAACGATTTCGTAACATGAGCCGTGATCGTACGTACCTTTGTAAAAATGAATTATCGATCCACAAAATGTACCGTATCGCGAGAAAATGACTGCGAATACCTAATGATATTTTCCGATGGGAATTATACAATTTGAGGTGCGTTGAAAATTAATTTCATTTTATGGTAAAAATAAAATTAAAATTAAATTTGATTAAAGGTAAAATTCCGTCGGAAGGGAAATAAGGATACCTTAAATGGAAGAAACGTTGCAAATGGCATTTAGATTTAATTTTAACTTTAGGTTTATTAAATATTGAAAGATTTCGTGGCTATGCTCCGCGATACATCTTCGTTATCGATTTTATCACGCGCAGATAACGTTCGTTGTTATTCTTTCAAGATTTAAATAACGATTAAGCATTTAGAAAGTCTAAAATAATATTACAGATTTATTCTTCGTAGAAAGAATGTATATACAGGGTGGTGGGTAACTGGTGGTATTCTACGCGAAAAAAGAAGTCGAAAATATAGAATAAAAATTTGTTTTTTTTAATTTTTCCATCGAGACGACGATCTACAATGAGATCCGTTATAACGAGACGCGATAAAGTGCACGCGTACCCAACGAAAATTCAAAGTCGATTTTCTCGAAAACAAAGCCTCGAACGAAAAATTTTTATTCTTATTTTCGACTTCTTTCGATATCGTGGTTGTTAAAAGCTTTTGCTCAAGCTATATTACTATTTTTATTAATTAAATTCTACTATTTATTTTTCTCCTAATAAATAACATATTTTCTGCCTTCAACAAATTAGTCGTTTGAAATTTGCGAGCGACTGTGCCAGGTAATGTGTGCATTAGAACGAAAGGATTTTTCAGTGAAGCGTATTTATGATCTTCAAAATGCGTGGCTCTTTGCACGTGCATTTGAATTTTAGTACAATTGCATATAGTTACACGTAAATATATTCAACAGGAAAATTTTAGGGACGAATAGGAAATTCGACGCAGAAATTTATAGGAAAAGTTTAGAGTGGAATATTTCGGCGTGTTTAAAGTTTAATGCAACGGTATTTTCATTGTTTGCTTTTTTTCATTCGGCATTAAACGTTTATAATGTTAAAAAAATATATACAGTTTATCTATGATACTCGTGATAAATTGTAAAACTCTTAAATAATCGTTCAACTTCAAAATAACGTTTTATAATCATCTTTGCCATCGAAAACTACAGTTCGAAAGGAGATCGTAAGCTGTTACTTAAAGAGTCTGGAACAATATTACAGATTTATTTTCAGTAGAAAGAATGTGTTTCGTAGAAACTGGAAACGAAAGAGCATGAAGTTTTTAAACGAAGATTAAAAGCATAGTGCAATTCAGGAATTGTAAACTACTTTCTAGTACGATCAAAAGTAACAAAGAGCCGACAAATGTTTGAAAATTTCATGGTTACATTGCTATGAAACTCGAACGTGTTTCAGGTATGGAACATACTACTTGAAACGAAACGTTAATAGGTCAACAGGTACTCCAATTTTCGACGTCGACTGGAATATGTAAAGTCGTACTATGAAAAATTAAGGAACGTCGTGCATATGCCACGGATCTTAGTTTCGAGCACTATCGAATATGCAAAGTTGTTTTGATTTCATTTTCACTCTATATGCTTTTTTTAATTTAATTGCATCGAATCGCAAAAACTCGAATTATGGAAACGTTTGTGCGCTTAAAAACGCGATCAGAATGAAATACTTCAACTCTTTGATCCTTACAATTTTCACTTCATCGTTTAAAGTCGCTTTTCCCTTTATTCATGCGGAACGTATTATGCTCGTGGAATAACATACAGCCACTGACGTTTTAACATTTATAGACATTTTTTTTGTGCAATTTTGAGCAATAGATAGACGACACACAGTAGTCGTGCAACGTAGTAAAATTAGAGTAAAGTAAAAGGTTGCGCGTGTGAGCGGATGTATATGCGTGTAGATGATTGAGCGAGAATGAAAATTAATTATGTGTATGCGAGAATGAAAATAATTCTAATGAGAATTAGGGAAAATAATCGAAAATTAACTATATCACTACAGTCAGAAATTTCAATTACGATTATATTGGTAAAACTTGAAGCAAATTTGAAAACGTATAATGTATACAATAGTTTATTGCTTTCTTAAAAAAACAAATTATTTAAACAATCGATCATCGAAGTTTGTAATTTATGTAATTGTTATACGAGGAAATTATCGGAGAAGAAAACAAATGATATAAAAATATGAATATAATATTGTAAATACAGACGATATAGTTATTAATGAAGAAATGTTATGGCAGGATGTTCACATGAACACGTTAATTAATTTTCCTCAATTACACAGAGTGTTTGTAATTGGTCTATGTACTTTTCTTGGAGGAACATACATACGTGTATAATGCGCAGCTCGTTATAATGAATTGTTTCGTTTACATGAAAGCACAGGCGAATATGTTTGTGCAACAAAATGTATATGTATTTTACGCGGTGTACTTCAAACAAAGTAAAGAGTAAATCGCGTTCATGTGAAACATTGCTCCTAGGGGATATACCGTGTATTCGTGCAAATATATTTATCATCGTCTATTTGCATTGGTAAAATTACTCAAGACATTGGTCTTAACGATATATTTCAAAATCATCGAAATCCGTGAGTGTGTCACACACACTATAGCCTATATGTAATTATCGAATACCTGACACGAGAAAAGGGGCAGATAGAAAAACAAGGAAAATAAAGGTGTTGCGTGTTACGTCGACTTAGAAATAAAATATAAATTACCCTACTGTTATCGTGAAATCTTTTACACAAATTACGATGGATACGTTGCATGCAAAATGTAAAGAAAAGTGCGACGCGTAATATATTTATTTTTTAGTTTAACAAAAACCGTAGCGAGTGTCGTTTTCCAACAAAACCCGTGTACACGGAACGACGTAACACAGCGATACGTACAACTGTTCCAAACTGATCTTGAACGTGATCAAACATTCGCATTAGTCGACGTGGTACGAGGGTGATCGTTGAATTTCGAGATTTTGAAACGACCATTTGCGACAGAATCGCGGCCGATTTTATGACGTTTGTCGATAGCTTGCGGAAGATAACGCACGATTAAAGGTATCGCTGGATAACGGATATACGTACACACGACGAATCCTATACAGAGGCAATCGGATATTCATTTGCGGCCAGCCAAATGGGAGAGGTTCGCGAACCCTCAGTTGCCCCTGCGCGTTTCTCTCCGCGCTATGCTGCACCATCCCTTCTCTTACCCTTTGCCACCCCGTTCTCGGTGATTCACAATGGCCTGGGAAACGACGTGTCGCGCTGTGTTTAAAACATAGCTGCCTGGCCGGGAAAACATTGTAATTCTGATTATTTGTTACTTAATTCCTCCTTTCTTTTTTTACTTCCAAATCCTTCGCTATTCGTAATTCTTTAACCGAGCAAAAAAATATTCTTGCTCATTGATCGACGTTTCTATCTAACACATGGGAAAAGTAGATTTAAGATCGCTTATGGAGTAATAAATGTCTTATTTCATTTTGAAAGGCGAGCTGCAGCACGTCGATTCTACTTCTTGTTGAATTGCTCCCTTCCCGTGCCATTTATGTTATTTACGATGCTAGTAAACAGGAACTAACATTCAGTCACCATCGTGACGGGCAAAAAAACAGTCCGCGAGCTCGGCTTCTTATGTTTACGTTTGGCCCAGGTATCTGGTCGCGAGTCAGACTCGCGATATTCGTGTTTGGGCCAATATCTTCATCGCGTGTCTGACTCGCTAAAGTACGACAAGGGGTTAACATGCACAGGTATGGCTTCTTCCTCTCGACGTTCTTCAAGGGCCGCCGACAGGAACCGACGACCACGGGAGTGCAATAAAAAGCCAAAGAAGACTCGACATGTCCATACGACGTCTAAAATCTATCGAGGAACTTTGAAGCGACTATCTCGTATATGGCAAAAATGATCGTAGTCCGAATTGCTGATAGACGATGAGGCGGTTAGAGGGTTAATTAGAACGTCATTTACTTAACTGGTCAACCGATCGATCAAATAAATTTTTTCATCGATCAATTCGATGTTAATGGTCAGGACGCAAAGTATCGTACGACAGTTTTAAGCGCGATAATTTGAGTCGCGGAAGCCGCAAGACTATCGCGTTCTCTTTCGTTCGAGTCGCATCGCGATACCTACATTTGCTTTGTACACGCGTTCGCGGATCATTACGCGTTTCACAAGCTTGTTTGCGCGAGAACACGCGACACGACGAAAAGAACTACAGACAGCGAGATTTCGAAGCTGGAAGTTATCGTTATGCGAACGCACCTGTTGTCGAGATAATTGGGATCGTCGTTATTCGGTAGACAGTGGTGTTTCGAGCGATCGCACGATGCTTTATTATTCCTCACGGATTATTACGTTGTTTTTGCGTCAACGAGCGCGTAGCGGTGTATAAATAAAGGCGAGACCAAGGGGGATCCCTTTGAAAAGCTTGGAAGGGTCGACAAGCAACCAAGCAATAAATATCGATCCATGCATCGGTTAAATGCGATTTGGTGCTATTTGTAGCGGTCCCTTTGCAATCCGATCATAATGAATTTATAGAGATTGCTCGAACACATTTTGATCGAACGATAAGAATATCGTAGCGATTGAAAGGCTGGCGATAACAGGGAAACAGGTGCAAAATTTAAATTGTATTTAACGCGAGAGAATTCTCAAAATACGTAACGCGTGATCATTTAGTCAGTGACACGAGACATCTTTTCTCTTCCACTGTCAGATAAAAATAACGATAGTCGTTCGGTACGATTTTAGTTCGTCGGTTAGAGGATGTTCGTTACCCAGGAGGCAAACAACGTTGAAAAATCGCTGGTAGATGGATACGTATGCTGACAAGAAAGGGGGAAAACGTAAGAAAGAAATTAAGAGAACTGTACTGGAACCGTTGATAAATAGGATATTGAAACTAGGAAGAGGCTGCAGAATAACGTAAAAGAAATATCGAAGTGAATTGCAAGAGCTTGTATTCAACGCGATTGTGATTACCTTAAGATAGACCAGGTGAAGCGAATAGGTTTGGTGATTTTCTTTCTCTTTTATACTATGACGTATTTTATACCATTTACCAAGCTGAATGGGATGTATCGTCTACCTGTTTAGTACGAAATAATAAAATATAACTGTTTTCATAACTTAGTTAACTATTCACGTCCATTGGCAGATATCAAATGAAGTCGTTGATTTATTCAGCGATAATAATGAAATATTTCCTACGTAACAGACAATTAACGAGACAATTAGAGCGTTGGTTTGTAATGCTAGAATCATTGTGAACGATTTTGACTAGATAATTAATCAATAGGATATGAAACTAGCACGCGAGTCGTTTTACATTAAAGCATACGTTATACGAATCGATTAAATTTCGCATCAATTTCATATTTTTCTGTATTACGAATCTGTTTCATTGCGCTCTAAAATACGATTTACCGTTTGAAATATATCTGTATCGTAGATCCTCCATATACGTTACCATCAAATCTGTACATTGGGAACGTATCCCCCGACGTAAAAGGGAACAGATGTGAAACAAACACATATCAGATCCACAAATTGCGTTCCACTATCGTGGCAACGTCGATTGATAAAAATCCTAATAATTAACAAACTGTACCTTGACTGGAGAGAATCGTTACAAATACCGATGGAGTTTATAAACAGATATTAAAAATTATTCCTCTTTGCAACGATATTCGCCTTGTTCTCGTATTTTATTCTTCAGATTCGCATAGGTAGAAAAATACAAGAGAAATAAATTATCCTCGCGATAACGAAGATTTCAAATACGTAAGAAGCTAAATCACAAACTAGTATATTCGATATCGCTATTCGCGTTACCATTTTCACCATCGATACACTCATCTATACGTTCATTGAATCTATAACTTCAATTTTGTTTTCAATATTTATATCGATCACGAAATATCTCGCTTGGAAATATTTATAGCAATGGGACGAACGCTAAAAAAAAAAAAAAAAAAAAAAAAAGAAAAATGATGGAAAACCGCGGATGGGAATTAGGCACAGCGGCCAGCGTTATATCGCTTAACGTTTTTTGCGCTCCATTTCGTTTTAACGGTAGCGTGCGTCGCGGAGGCACGCACCGAGCAGGTTGGCCGCGTTCTAAATTAGAGCCTCATATTGCCGGTTTCAAGCCGGACAGTTCGATGTAGCTGGTTTTTTGTTCAGCTAGAATTGCGGGCTCGTCGCGGCCCGGACGAGTTTTCATTTTGAAATGACCCTATTAAAAAAAAAAAAAAAAAAAAGAAAAAAAGAAAAATGATGGAAAACCGCGGATGGGAATTAGGCACAGCGGCCAGCGTTATATCGCTTAACGTTTTTTGCGCTCCATTTCGTTTTAACGGTAGCGTGCGTCGCGGAGGCACGCACCGAGCAGGTTGGCCGCGTTCTAAATTAGAGCCTCATATTGCCGGTTTCAAGCCGGACAGTTCGATGTAGCTGGTTTTTTGTTCAGCTAGAATTGCGGGCTCGTCGCGGCCCGGACGAGTTTTCATTTTGAAATGACCCTATTTGCATTACCGGCCGGCCCTTTTTTTCGACACCACCGGTTGTTTTACAGGCAACAAACAGTGTCCTCGATTACACCGGCGGAATGCTGGTTTAAAAGTAACGAGATCGCTACGTTTCCCGACGCTTTGTGCATTTTTGCGGAAATTACAGGAGGTTGTTTGTACGCCGCAACATGGTTTTCCACCATCTGACACTATGACCTGACTCTCCACTTAGCCACGTTAACAAAGTTTTTAGCTTTGACGCCGCTATGCGTGCGCGTGGTTTTGGCTTTTGTAGTATTATTAAAAAGAAGGAGGGCAGAGAAAAAGCTAGACGAAGAAAAGTACGTATCACTCGAATTACGAATAACTCGCCTTCGATGTGGTTAGAATGATCTACCGTGTAACAGTAGGATAGAGCAATTGTCGTTTTACCTTACGATCCACAGATTCTTCCATTCTCTTGTCCCGGTTATCTGCTTTCTTTGGTTAAATTTTAGGTTTGTTGAAGCGTTGCGCGAGAAAAGAAACGAGCGAGAAACGCACGATCGAATAAAATATTTGTAATATATCGTAAATGGATGTTTTATTGGGTTTTTCGTTTTCCGTTTGGCGAAGAACGAATAGTGAAGGATAAATGGACTTTAAGGCAAGCTGCTTTATTATTTTGAAAGTAAAGTACGTATTGTATAAGTGGATATAAAAAATGGTCATTTAACGCTTTGACTGTCACGTTGGTCTTATACGATCGGTTTCTCCTGTGACGCCACGGTGGTCATTGTGAACGGAGTCTTTCAACTTCTTGCAATTGTAAAAATTGAACGAAAATTGACAATTAGAGCATTTTGAATATAACCGATAAATAGAAGGTACTTTGAAATAAAAAGTGTCCCATTGAACGATTAAACATTTTTATTAAAATATCGATAAAAAAAAAAAAAATGAGAACGAATCTTGCGTACAAATGATCAATCCATAATGCTAAGAATACGATGTATGTAATGTATCAATCGAGGAGAAATACTTATTAAAAAGATTATTTCTTCAGATGTAAGGTAAAAACGTCGTGATTTTATGTTTCAATTCCAGCCGAATAATATTTGCCATACAAATTAAGTTATAGTTGTCAGTAATCTCACAGATTTAAACGACACACATATTTCAATTTTACCAATATTTATTGTCATCGTATTTTTTTCCATTCGTATTTATTTTTAAGATTTGAAATAAATTGTATTTTTTTTTTATTAACGCGTAAAAACAGTTTGCAGCAATGATATTGATTTTTTTTGGAAGGTATTTCTTCTTTCGTATCAAATATTTGTATGTCGTTAACAAATAAAGAAAAATACGATAAAGCTTCTCTATCGTCGATAGTAGGCACCGAAATACTATTTCAATAAAAGTTTCTTTGAAAATGTAGCAGCCATATTTTCCAGTAACATTTTGTCAAAAATAAAAGATAGTCTTTGCTATTCGAAATTTTATATTTATAAAAATTGAGCAAAAATTGTTGGTTCTTTCGTTGGATTTTTTGGCTTGACTGATGAAAACTGAATTACGTGGCAGGTATCTTTCACCTACCTACCATTTCTAACTATAAACACACATCTATCGATAATAATTCACGTCGATTGCAAGTGCCAATCAAAATGAAAGTTTTCAAGAATGGACATGTATATACATATAGCTGAAAGCGTCTTTTGAATGTTTTCGACGTTCGTTTTATTATTTTAATTCGTATTGATCGATCCAAAAACGTTTCGCTCTCTTACGTTATTCGCTTAAATCGTAATTAATCTTTTAAATATCTTATTCAACTAAATAAACATTTCCTCATTCTTGAATTATAGATGGGAAATAATATTTATTACGAAGACTTTCGACCGCGTTTCAACGATAATCGACAATTTTTCTATCATTAAATATATAATCAAAATTTTTTAGACAAAAATCTTAGGAAACTTATCGATTATCAAACGATTCGTAGAGAAAACTAACAAGTAAGAAACTACTAATTCTACATGATTTTACTTTTACGATTTTATTTATTATATTATTATGGGAAAATCAATTACGAAAGCAAAAGAGGAAAGATACGTTCAAGTAAACGAGTAATCGATTATCGATAATTACGATTACCAGCAAATTAATGAATAAATAGATAAATTTTTGGAACCAAGCTTCTGTAAAATTGCGTCTGTGTAACCACTGAATACGAATTACGCGTATCAAACGTTATTTCAACGTACGAATTCAGATGGGACCACGTGATTCATAATTCGAAATCGGCAGGTACGATTTTTTTCCACAGGCAATTTACGCGGTACAATAGAACTCTGTTCGCCGTTTCCACGTGTTGGTCTCGCCATCGAGATTTGTGCATGGTTACACAACCGCGTCTGGTATTTGTAGCGTGAACGATCCAATAAAATGGTACGTTTAGTAGCCCGTTGGGCCGATAAAACCGAGCCGGGACGATCCGTGGCATCAATTTTTTAAGATCGTTCCCTGAGAAAATTTCGTTTCGCTTCGCGATATCGGTTTCTTCCGCGCAAAACCACATACACCGGCCCAATCGAATTCATACACGGGAAAGTACGTCAGTTTTCGTGTAACATTGCGAGATGAAATGGCTGGTTGGTGTATCGATACACCAGTCGAACAATGACGTCTCCGCTTTTGCCTTTGAAATATTTATCGTAACCACCCTCTGTGGGAAACATCACGTGCCATTTTTACGTTATTGACCTGCGAGCTTCTGCGAATACGTTGTTCCCTGCCGGTTTTTTCTCAGCTTTCTTACGATATCTCCAAGATTTTTGGATAAGATATCTCGCGAGAGATTGCGCGACTGTAAAAAGGCCGAGACCTCGTAAGCTAGCTTGTTACACAGTTGTACAGTGACCGAAAGATCGGCCAAAGTAGGAATAGTTTTTCTAGACAGCCGAGAATCGATAGAACGTCGTTTTCTCGTTTGATGGTTCGATTTATCCGCGATCGATGGTGGAAGATAAAATGCGCGCCGTCGAGTTGGAATAACAGCGAAGCAACGCGAAAGAATCCTGATAACGTAGAAAATCTTTTCCACTTAGTCACTGAATACCGAAATCACGTTTCGGAGGATCGCTTTGTTACTTGTAAAATGGTACTTTTTCTCCGTTTATTTGAATATTTTTCTTATCTAACTAAAGGTGTCCCAATGATTAATTCTAGAGAAGTCTCGTCGGCAATTTTACACAGAAAAATTGCGACTAAATATTCAAATTCCGTTAATTTCTAAGTCCGTATAACAAATATTTCCCTGCAGGACGATCGGGTCTCTCCCTAACCGCTCGGGGGGAGTAACGTTCACGCTCGAAACAGCCAAGTTGTTTCGTCTAATTTGTAAATTAAACAGCATCCGCAGAAAACACTGATTTGCATAATCACCGAAATCAGCGCACCGACTTGCCCCCTTGTTCCGCTCCTCGTAACGTCTGGCGTTTTTCAACGACGGTCGACACGTTTTCTGAATCAGAGACCGTACGTGTGCAGCCACTTGCGAGAAAGAGTAATTGAAAGCGGCGGGAAGTCAAGGGGAGGAGGGGGCAGCATTTTTCCCTGATACACGTGGCGAATCCGTTAAATTGATAAAGTTTTGCAAGAACTTTTATAATACCAGGCTGTTGAAGAATGTTCAAGTATATACGAGCTGGCAATTTATGTTCTTCCATGTGGCAAGGCGGCCGCCTTCGAACCTCGAGAAGCAGCGGTTAGGCGAGGCAAGGTAAGACGGCGACCTGTATGCCCCGCAGCTTTGACCATCTCAAGTTTCTCGCGTCTATGCGGCTAGGTGCGGGCTGTTTATCACACTTTCGAGGAGCATAACCGTCGTAAAATCGTCCCGCGATCTACATTACAAAAGATCCGGAGCTGCCGTTGGTTTGGCAGTGTGTGTAACCGAGTTCCTGTCGAGGCCCGCCTTTCGTTTCCTTCCTTCCTTCCTTCCTTCCTGGCTGTCTGGCCGCCCGCTTTCCCAACTTTGCAATTGTAATCAACGATAACGATTCCGGCAGCTCGTTTCGTTATTCGCGCGGAATAATTCCCGCGAAATGCAAAACGGCCATTCGAACGTTTCTATTTAAGAGATTACCTTTGAGCCTGGCTCCGACAATTTTGTTGACTGTTTTTCGTCGCTTTGGTCCCCCTCTACACCTCTCCCTCCCTCCAACCCCCCGTCACACCATCGTATTTGTAGCGTCACACCGAACGTCGAAGCTTCGGTTTAGATCTTTGCTGTTATTTGCCGTGCGGCGCGTTTCCATAGTCGCGATCGCGAATTAATTAATTTTCCGGCGGATTAGTGCGATTTTATGAACAACGCGCGATATTATCGGTGAATAATGGAACGGTTAAAATTAATAATCGCCAGTAGTACGGTGGCACTTTTAATTTGTCCAAATTATACAACTACCGGATGAAACGTTTATTTGAAACGAACGTTCGCTGCGTATACATGTAAATTTAGCGTCATGTATTACAAATTCAACGCTTCTAATCGAAAACGCTAAGATCCCTAATTGATGCACCTTGGTATGTTACCAACGAAACGATACACCGCGACCTCGAGATACCCAGAGTCAAAGAGGAAATGGCAAAATATAGCGACAGATATAGGAAAAGAGTCAACGAACAGCGAAACCCCCTAATCACTGGACTACTTGATACGACGGACCAGATTCGCAGGCTGGAGAGACACTACCCGCTAGACCTAAACGACAGATTCGACTAATTGTTTAAATTAAGTAACATCTACTTATTTACAATGCTTACGTACAAATTATACTTATCTATAAGAAGTATTAACTTATTATAAATAATTAGCCATGTTACTGCGCCACGCCAGAAAAATTGCTGAAAATTCTCAACGCGAGAATTGATTGTAATTTTAATACATAAAAAAAAAAAAAAGTACAGCTATAGTAAAAGTCTGGACTAGGGTATTGGGGTTTTTCCCAACATTCCATCTCCGACATATTGATTTAACATTTGTATATGAATTCTATTTATTAGATGGCAAACGTAGATCACGATATAATCTAAATTAATTTTCCTGAGAAAACAAGTTGCCGAGCGAATTATTATATTTCAGATTGTAGAGAAAAAGAAACGCGCGCCAAGCAATTGAATTGCCGAACCGAAATCGAATAAAACAGATCTTTTGATATTCCAGTAGTTTCAATTAACGAGGTTACTCGAATTATACGCGTACATCGAGGAATTTTATTATTAGAAAAATATTTCACTCTGTGATCGCTATTCGAGATAACGGAAAACAAATCAGACAAACACGAGGTTGTAGCCACTATCGAAGATCGTAGTAAAAGAAACGATTACACGATTTCATTGTAACTCGAGAATTTCAATTTTCACCAACCATCCTCTATCGTTGCTCATTTTACTTGCGTGCACGCAATAACGTTGATATCGTTTACCGAAATCACAAGCGAATATATAATTCGTGTAAATTCCAATTGTAAATCCAACGCGTTTTATATAATTCGACGTATGTACGAAAACAGGTCGAGTAATTCTTATCAATTTATACGTGCTACGTACATGTCAAAATATAGATGTAACGAGGAAACTTTGAAGTTTAATCTAAAGGTAGAAGGAAACTTCTTCGAATCTAAATCGATTCGAATATGTACTTTGGAAGAATGCGGTGGAAAAAAAAATCAAAGAATTTTATATATAAAGTTCAGAAGGGAGGAGGAATTTATGGGCAAGTTGAATAGCTTAATTTGATTAAAGCGGTCTTCAAACACGCGGCAGATGCGGGTACGTGTTCAAATCCGATTCTCCTTCGATAATCTCTCTTTTCTCGCAGCGAAAACGAATTTAAGGAACGTGTTCGATGTGTAAACCAAGCAAAATACGAATTTCCAGTTTCCTAGTGTTTCACCGCTGTAGATATCCAAGAATAAAAATTGAATAAAACGTGCGAGAAGAATAAGAGCCAAGTATGTACGCAAAAAAGAGTCCGCGGTTGTTTTATCAATTCGCGTAAGAGAGCGTTACGTTCGTTGCATCCAATTCCTCTATCATCGTCCTTAATTCGTTCCTTCGCAATTTTTGCAAACAAACTCTGCCTTTGATACGTTTTCCTCGATGTTCTCAGTTATCGCATCGCGCGAATATCCTCTGGCTGATTAATCGTTCGTTTCCCAACGATTTCGACCAACGATTTCGATGGTTTCACGCGAGTATGGCAAATACGTGGATGCTCGTAAAGAGGGAGGAATTTCGTCGAAGAAGAGATACTATACGAACGGTACGAATGAACGAAGATAGTAGTACTCGTGAAACAGGAACGAGCGGCAAAGACACATATACGATAGAGTAAAAATTCGTAGTGACTTTTTACTTTCTCCGAAATATTAGGAGCAGCTGGCGAAAATGTACGCCTATGTACTTACACACACGCGTGTATCGAGTAAGCCGGAAATATCGCATGTGAACCCTGTGCGCCAAGTTTCGAAGCGAAATACGCCAGGTTACATTAAAACCTTGCTGCGGATATGGATGCAAGTTTTGAGCATTTGACACCGGGGACGGCGTGTCGAGGTGTACACGGCCACGTCGAACTCGCGTGTACGTGTACACGCGATATACTTTGTCCCTTGTACACTGGGAAGGATCGATAAGTGCGCGTGTATCGACATACCACGGGCACAAACGCAAGTATTCCGTTGTTTTCGAAACTCTTGGCATACTTCTCGTTGGCAGAGCTTCGTAAATCCGTCAGACTGTTTCCCGAGGAGTTTTCGAAAAACGTCGGGAAGAATATGTCTGCCGGTATCCGTTCCTCTACCTACTGTTGCTATCGATGCTATCTAACTCGTTTCAGCGAATTCCAAAAGTTTCACGTCGATTTCGTTCGACGTCCGTCCCCGACGACGACGTCATCCTCCTCCTAGTGGTCGTACGTATCAGCCATTGCCCTATGTATGTAAGCGTATGTGTATGCCCGTGTTCGTCGCCTCTGTTCCGGGATTCAACGGGTGTGAACCCGGCATACCGACGACTTTACCTCCCTCTGAAAATGAGTCATTCCTTTCCCGACACGACGACGTCCGCGCCGACAGGAATGCGGAATATATCGTTGATCAGATAGGTGAAATGGAGTTTCACGTTGACGAGGAACACAGAAATGCGGCGTGATTTCTGTGATTTCGAGTCGCTGCACCCGGGGATGATTCTACGGAGCGATTTGCGTTCGAAAGCCGTTTTGAGAAGCAGCGCTGGCCGAGGAAACACGCGGTCCCTTTATTCCTTCCAATCTCAGCTCGGTTCGCACGACAATAAATGTTCGTCCCGTTATGGGGCAGCCAGTAAAAATCGTGCGACGAACTGTAACTTATCGCTGCGCCATTCCACCCTTCAATTTGCATAATTTCCAATCGCTCGATTTCGTTGGTTTGCTCGCTTTGCAATTAATACAATATCGTGGATTATATCGTTCTCTCGTTTACGTTATTAACTCTGTTGAATACTTTGTAAAAATTCTTTTATCTAAACGATATCGTACAAATCTTGTCATATTGCGCGCATTTTGCGTAATTTCGCGTTTTTCGATTTCCTACAAACGCGTACAAAATTCAGTCTACTCGTGATAGTTATATCTCGTTACAATGCTAACGAAATGTTCAAAAAGTTAGACGACGCGCGCTATACTCGCCATTTTTATACCATTTTTATAGCGATTGTTCAAATATTTCCACGAGTCTCTGCAGCGAATTTGGTCTTTTATCATGTACAAGACCGAGACAATTGGAAAAATAATACGAACTGTAAACGTTATTCCGGAAAAAATATCTTATTCCGTGTTTACACGCAAACTCCATCGGCTTTTTTCTTTCAACCAGTTGCAAGTGCATTAGCAATTCCATTGGTGCAACTAGGAATCGTACTTTGAAACTGTAGGCGAGGCAATAAAAGTACAGAGGAAAGAAAACTCTTTCAGAGGTGCAGGGGACAATTTCGTTCGTTTTTGCAGAAATCCGTCGACCGACCAGATTTCCCGCCGGCAGAAATTCACTGGCTTGCGTGGCGTCAATTTACCGAAACACGAGGAGAGCGGGTTCGTTTGAAAAATTGATTCGTCCGACAGCCGGCTGTTGCTTTGAAGTGGCGCGTCACACGCGAACGCGGCTTGCTAATTTTAATGGCTTTCGATTTTAAAACGCAAGACACCTGGTATCTTAGAAATAGCAGAAGATTCGTTTACGAATGGTTGCTGAGCGCGTAACCGGCAAGTCCGGCCTTTTCGTGGACGATATCCAGCTTTGAAGTTTCCCAGAAGGATATCCTACCATAGCAATTAAAGCGAAACTTTTTATCGTTAGCGGGGCTCGTTTCGGAAAGGAACGACTTGCGCTCAAACGAAGAACTTCGGTGCCGCAGATTCTCCTTTCTGCCATTGTGAATGGCTCGAAATCCGTTTGTTCGCGTTTCAATTACGCGATAATAGGAATCCTGTCTACTTGCCGGAACTTGCCGAACAATACGCTGCTCGCACATGAGCGATAGAGATAGATGGTGGTGTCAGTGTTAACATGGCAAACTTGTCTCTTAAAATTAACAGGCACCCGATATGCGTATGTAGAGAGGGTAGGAATCATCAGGCACGAGACATCAAGGTTTTCGTCTGTACGTCATAATACATTTTTGTACTAGTACATTTTACATAGTACATCATAGTAAGTTTTGAATAATTGGAAGATAATAATGGGAAATGTGACTTATCGCGTTTGTAGTTCTCGCTTTGAATTTCGTACTTTTACTCGTGGGTATGCTGGCTTCGTTTTGTGGAAAAGACCTAGAGCACCCTGTATATGCATGGATAATAATATTCTTCGTTTAAACACTTTATGTTATTTTAATAGGCATATAGATAGTATAAACATGAATATTATTTTAACATTAGAACTACCGATAGTTAACACGAAGCTATTTCTACCGAAACTAGTCGAAATGATTGGTCTTTAAAAAATATGTAATAATAGAATACTTTTATATTTGTCGATTTATTACTTTCTTACAGAAGCAATTCCATGTTATGTAGCACATTTTTGGTATTATTAATCCATCTGGGACCATGATCCCTAAGCGAGGATTGACACGTTTGTAAAATTGTAGAACCAGTCACTTTGACTGCTGTGGTATTCTAGCGTTAGCATCTAGGGATCTAGCGATCGATCCGGAATTTTCCTGATAATATCGATGATATCATAACGATGATATCATCGTATCGAACGATACGCGGTAAAAATTTTCAAAACGTGTTGCAAGTTGTACAAAACGAGGAAACTGATTAATCGAGGCTCGATAAACAGATTGCAGGACCTTTTTACACTCTGACAAGTACCAGCCATTTTGATTGGTATTGGCATAAGTAGCCTTGATACAAAATTATTTTGATTTTGAATACACAAAGAACAAAATACAATTCGTTATATTATTCTTTTAGTTATCGTTGAGAAAGTCATTACATCGTCGTGGAAAAAAATGAAACATGCAGTAGGAATTTTAAAATAAAATTGTAAAACCAATCGATTTGACTGCTGTGATATTGAATGGTGTGGTATTTCTAATGTTGCGATTTAGAGATCGATCCGGAATTTTCCTGATAACTGATATCATCGTATCGAACGATAAGCGGTAAAAATTTTCAAAACGTGTTGCAAGTTGTACAAAACGAGGAAACTGATTAATCGAGGTTCGATAAACAGATTGCAGGACCCTTTTACACTCTGATAAGTACCAGTCATTCCATCGAGACAACGATTTACAGTGAGATCCGTTATAACGAGACGCGATAAAATGCAGGCGTACCGAGCGAAAATTCAAAGTCGATTTTCTCGAAAACAAAGCCTCGAACGAAAAATTTTTATTCTATATTTTCGACTCCTTTTTTCGCGTAGAATCACCCCCTTTCCGCTTGTACCACCAGTTACCAACCACTTTGTATATTTCTTGCGAGTATAATTTATAGCGTAATTTAGTTTAAACTAGTTTAGTTTCATATTTCTCCGCGTATATATAACGGATAGAGAGTATTTTCTTTTCTCGACTGAAAGTGGTACGCGTATCTGAAGCTTGTTTGGCTGAAATATGACAATATTTCTCTAAGAATCGCACCTCGATACTTATCGGCTACTATGTCTCCTTTACGTGGCGAATATCGCATACTCTTCCCTTTTATCCAATTTCAAGTGTTTCTTCCGAAAATGGAGAAAGTTGAAATATCCAGGTAGGCAAAACTAAGTGTTTTACAATTGCTCGATTCTCAGATTCGCTAGCGATTGGGAAAGTATAACCATTTCCCTCCAACTTCCGGACAGACGCGCGTGCGTATAATTTTTAGCAAACTCCAAGTGAAACATCCGACTAGATCAGAGTTGTTAAATGAGAGGATAAAAGGTAAATTACACGTATATCGAAAGCCAAACGTTCCTTTCTTAAAGCTGTAAGTACAGCAGCGAGCAAATACGTATATTCGATCGAGCGATTATAATTTCCGTCGCAAATAAAATTCATATCTTCGAACTATAAACTTGTACAGCTGAAATAAACCTAACACAATAAGCTAAATTTTGATCTCTTTTAATTTACACCAAGCTATAAAATCTACAATTTTAATCTCCATTGTTCGACAAATTCAATTTCAATCGTTGAGACTCTATCGTCCATTTCATGTAATTACCAATATAATTAAATCACAGAACAGAAAACTTCGTTTATAACGGACAAAGAACACAGCTCGATGACGTATTGTATGAACATTTGAGATAATTTCCAAATGTTCGCATGCTTATGGTCACATCCACAACCTTCCCCCTTCCCTATTTCCGTTCGACTTGTTCCTATCTGCTGTCTGCAACTCTAAACACTGCAATCTTCGAATGCTTTCCCCCAGACAGGAAGAAAGTTTCGGTATGAAAACGCTTCCGCAGCCAGGCAGAAATATTCGCGATGCGGCAAACTTGTAACCTCTTGTACTTTAATTCCATCCGAATTTTTCGCATCCTCTTTTAAATTCGACTGACCGTGTTATCGTCTATCCTATCGTTTTCCCTCTCTTCTTACTGCCTCTGCCCACCGGAGTGGATGGTTCGACGAAAGAACGAATTTTTGAGTATCACGGAGGCGAGTATCGCTTCTCCTCTGGCGAATCTGTTCTCCAGGCGAAAGACAAACACACTTTGCGATCCATTTGTTCCGCAGGCCGGGCATTCCAGCCGTGTACGCTGCAATCTGAACCTCGGCTGTGGATGATGAACGGCCGCACGAGGAGAGACACATTGCCATCACGATAGAATGCTCAACGGAAATTGAAATTTTGACGGGACATAGGCGCGCGGCAGAAAGGACCGGACTCGCTGTGGCACAGACGCCGCGAACGCGTATAAGACCGTACGTCATGCGCCGACGTTACGTCTCGAACACGTCCCGTACCAATAACTTATTCTCAATGATGCGTATCGTCTATCTTTAACCGAGCACATCGAACCGATTTATGGTACTGACAATATCTGAATTTACTAGACGCGAAAGGGACGAGCGAAGGGAGCGCGGTTGCAGCGACACAGAGGCAGCGAGGGGAAAGATAAAACGACGGTGCGAAGGGGAGGTGGAAGCGGAGAAATGTGTATGTAGCGTGGCGAGGAAAAAAAAAGAGAAGAAAAGAAAAAAAAAAGAAAAATGAAGAAACGGAGGACGATGTGGAAATAGGAAGAGAAATAGCGGATGGAAAAGGAGTAATGACGCAGGGAAAGAATTTGGCAGAAATGAGTAAAAGTAAAATAAGGGGAAGTTCCCTTTATTCCTCTTGAGAAAAGTCGAGAGCCAAAAAAAAAAAAAGAAAGAAAGAAAGGAAGAGATCTATGAAACGTATAAAAAGCCGCGGAGGAAAAGAGAGCATAAATAATAGAAGGGATATCGAGGAGAAAAGGTAAAATAAAAATCCTAGAAATTTTTCGAGTCTTACGCTAAATGGTAACTGAACATGCGTATACCTAGTACGTTACCTAGAGATCGAGTTTTGTTCAGATATTAAAAAATATTTCTTCTTCGTTATATATCTCGGTATCGTTGTACTATAAATCCTCACCTAGCCCTCTGTAAAATGGTTTTCCCTGCACATTCAAATCGTTTGGATAAAATGAACGGAGAAATCGTTTCTGGTTTATTTCTCCTGATATTGGACATTCTTCTTTAAAAACTTAAAGCGATAGCTTCATCGTAGACAAACTACAACGGTAACGTTGAAAGTATTTCAGCGGATTAAATTCACACGTAATTTTCGCGACAAAAAAAAAAAAAAAAAGAAAGATAACTCTCACTCCAGAACTTTAACGTTTCCACAATTTGTACGTAATAACTTTCGACGCGCAAAGATCTTTATTGCGTAATAGAATTTATCATTAAGAAAAGCAGAAAGAGGAAAATAACACACTTTCTCGGTTCTTTTCCCCTTCGACTTAATTAAATCGTCGCAGCGTGTAAATCAAGTATTATAGACGGAAGAAACGTTTCGTCCTGTTCCGCTTTCGTCGTTTTATAAATGTCGATTTAAACGCGTCAAAGCACCAAGCACTTTTTCTAATGAAACGCTCCTTAATCGTTCTGCTGACGATCGACGAGGTTCATTCATGACCTAGTGATGTAACCGACATCATCGTATATCGTCTCTCAATAAATTTAATATTATCGTTGTTTGTGGAACGTGTTCGATCAAACGGATACAAATGACAGTTATTATGAAGCACGATTTCGCGTTAATATTATCTCAAAACTGAATTCGATACACGAATGAGTGACCTATGACGTATCGATAGAATGCACTCGCACGTTCCACATAAAACGCGTTTATTTATTAGGAGTTTGAATAACATTGGACAAATTACTATCGCGTCTGAAATAAATTGAAAATGCGAATTATTTTATCAACAAGGTTATCGTCGGAATTGCGCATACTCAGTTTCAGGCTGTTACAGACAGAATGTAAATTGCCAAACTTCTTTAGGCAAAATTTATCGTGTCTGTGGAAGCATAATTTCGTTGATTCTGTTTTAAAGGGAGATATCAAAGTTACAAGTTTTATCAAGAATTCGGTCATTTCGTCTGCGACGACTTGACAAGAAGAAAGAAGGAACGTGCTACTTACTTTCTATGAAGGAATACACAGCTTTGAAACCTCGTGATTGGCGAGATGATGTGATGCCGTTAAATTCCAAGGAAAGCCGTGGTCCGTTACTCATGATAGGCCGTGCCGCCTTTCCACTGCAAAACGAATCTATCTTCTCCTTCTTCCTGTCTATATGCACGTACGCCACTAATGAATCTACGCCCTCGCATCTGAAATTTACAAGAAACGCGACGTTAAAAATTACACTAAAAAGTGTACCGATGTTAGCGACAATTCCCCTTATTTGACACTTCGTTCCTGAAATGTCGTACTGGTAAAAAGTATCTCGACGTTTGACGTAGATAAATTTTGTAAATATATCACGCGCGTTGCATACAACTCGTTAAAACTATTCTTTATTTTTTAACGTACTAT
Source organism: Bombus impatiens (assembly GCF_000188095.3). Taxonomy (NCBI): domain Eukaryota; kingdom Metazoa; phylum Arthropoda; class Insecta; order Hymenoptera; family Apidae; genus Bombus; species Bombus impatiens. The sequence goes on along the minus strand of NT_176554.1, from coordinate 2,054,334 downwards.
TTAATTATACATAAAACATATTAATACTATATACAGGGTGGTTGGTAACTGGTGGTACAGGCGGAAAGGGGGTGATTCTACGCGAAAAAAGAAGTCGAAAATATAGAATAAAAATCTTTTTTTTTATTTTTCCATCGAAACAACGATCTACAGTGAGATCCGTTATAACGAGACGCGATAAAGTGCACGCATACCCAACGAAAATTCAAAGTCGATTTTCTCGAAAACAAAGCCTCGAACGAAACATTTTTATTCTATATTTTAGACTTCTTTTTTCGCGTAGAATCACCCTCTTTCCGCTTGTACC